>NW_007726252.1:94657-280106 GCF_000696425.1 Galeopterus variegatus
ATTCTCTCAATGTCCATCCATGTTGTTGCAAATGGCAGTATTTCATTCGTTTTTATAGCTGAGTAGTATTCCATTGTGTAGATATACCACATTTTCCGTATCCACTCATCCGATGATGGACATTTGGGCTGATTCCAGCTCTTGGCTATTGTGAAGAGTGCTGCAATGAACATTGGGGAACAGGTATACCTTCGACTTGATGATTTCCATTCCTCTGGGTATATTCCCAGCAGTGGGATAGCTAGGTCATATGGCAGATCTATCTGCAATTGTTTGAGGAACCTCCATACCATTTTCCATAGAGGCTGCATCATTTTGCAGTCCCACGAACAATGTATGAGAGTTCCTTTTTCTTCGCAACCTCGCCAGCATTTATCGTTCAGAGTCTTTTGGATTTTAGCCATCCTAACTGAGGTGAGATGGTATCTCAGTGTGGTTTTCAAACCTTTTCCTTTCTGATTCTGAGATAACCAAGTCATATGTGGTTTCTTTTCTCCCTTGTCCCCTCACCCCCTGTTTTGGATTTTCTCACAGTAACTTTTATTTTCTCCTCTCTTCGTCATTTCTCAAGTACTGGTATCACCACATAGCAAATGGAAATTAATGGACATATCCCTTTGAGGACAAAACAAAGGGAACCTGGCAGATTTGCAGTGTGAGGGATGGTGGAAGTGGCTGGATCCTGAAATAAGTCACCTAAAAAGACTGCAGCTACCTCATGCCCGGATTCTGTAGAGTCTGTGTTTCTCTCTGCCTTTACCCATTGATCCCCATGAAGTTAAGTACCCCGTAGTCTTCTCAATTTACCTGTAGGTTTCGATAAACACCTTGAGTGTTTCTTTCATTTGCCTATGGACAAAGGTAAGGGCTTAGATAATAGATCTCTGATTTCTACCTGTATCATTCAACAAGTTTAAGAGGAAAAAGACATAGTAGGTATTTTCTCCACATCTCTAAAACTCTGAGCTCTCCTTAAAAAAGGCAAAAGGTATCTAGAGCAATACACTTCAGAAGGACACTGACACTGCCCCCATTTGAGAATCTCCTAAGGTGATACCTAAAACCCATGTTCTGTCAGTATCCCATCTCTCCCTGGTTTTCATTTCCAGAAAAGAAATTGCTTCACTTCTCTGTGAAAGTGGGAAAATGCTGAAGCCAAAATATTGTGTATAATCAAGCCCATCAGAAGACCACTCTCTCCTAGGAAAGCCTATCTGTACTTATGGTGGTCGAATCTGATTTTGTGGCAAATAATTCCAGCTGCTTACTAAAGGGCTATTCCTCCCTGTGCCTCCTTCCTCCAACAGTGAGATGTAATGTGTGCTGAGAGCTCAGAGAAAGTGTTCATTACTGACAACAAGAGACACCCAAGAGGAAACAAACCTTTTGCCACCTCTGCAGGTTGCTGTCTGCATTTGAGGCTGGAAATAATGGCAGCCATCTGGCGCCATGAAGGAGTTCAGCTAAAAGACAAACCACTGGCACAGAGGAGAGGTGGAAAGAACCTGGGACCTTGATGGCACCATTTAAACACCACATTTTTAAAAAACTTGAAATGCATTGATTATACGTATTTGTGGAGTACAAAGTTGACCATCAGTACCTGTATACAATCTGTGACGAACAAATCAGGGTAATTAGCATATTCATCATTACAAAACTTAATCATTGCTTTGTGATAAGGACATTTGAACGCCTCTCTTCAAGCCATTTGATAACATGCAGTAAATTTTCATAAATTACAGACGTCTAGCTCGACTGCACACAAATAGAACTTATTTTTCCTATCTAGCTGTTTTGTGTCCATTAACCAATCTCTCACTGTCCCTCCTTCCCCTTCTCCTTTCCATCTCTAGTAACTACAGTTCTGCTCTCTTCTTCTGAAAGCTCAACTTATTATTATTGTTGTTTATTTATTTGTTTTTGTTTGTTTTAGCTCCCACTGATGAATGAGGACATGTGGCATTTCTCTTTCTGTGCCTGGTTTATTTCACTTAACATAATTTTCTCCAAGCTTATCTATGCTGCTGCAAAAGGCAGTATTTCATTCTTTTTTATGGCAGAGTAGTATTCTATGGTGCATATATAACACATTTTCCTTATCCAGTCAGCCATTGATGGACAGTTATGTTGGTTCCATATCCTGGCTATTGTGAATAAAGCTGCGATAAACATGGGAGTGCAGGTGTCCCTTTGACATGATGATTTCCGTTTCTCTGTGTATATACCCAGTAGTGGGATTGCCAGATTGTGTGGTTGTTCTATCTGTAGTTGAACACTAAGCAAGTCTGGAACTACCCAACTTTCAAGTATCTTGTTATGTGAGCAATAAATGTTCCTCATTGCTTGGGCCACTTTCAGTTGAGTTTTCTTTATTTACAACCAGAGCATCCTGATATTAATGGCTGGATTAAAACTTTGAAAACAGAGCAGCAGGAAAATTTATTTCCCTTTCAACTCTATTGGCAAAAATTCTTATTTTGAGTTTTGAGTGCAAAATGCCTTAGTATGTGGTGAGTAATCACCACATGCCACTGTACATGATCTCTAAGCTAGGACTGTGTTCTAGATGAATCTGGGCAGCAGGTTCATACCTTCACCAGACTCCTAGACATGTTCCTCCACACAAGAGAGCATGTCTTAATTCTGGCCAAATAGCAGACTTTTCCTTCTTTAACCCTTATGTTCTGAACTAACCGAAAAATATATACGGGTTAATTTGAAACTTTAAAATGACATACCAAAACCATTACTTTATGAGAATAGCATTAACTAGGAGATATTGCTTCTCTTTCATTCACCAGCTGCATCATCTCTTCAACAAGTCAAAGCAGAAACAACAAAATCCAAACTTCCACTCTAACTGGGATGGCCTAAAAACAAAATCGCTTGTTCCGCGTGGTAATAGAAAGCCTGGGTGTGGTTCTTCACATCAACAGAGTGATATGAGAACTCCAGTAAACTCCCTGTCACTATTTTTAAGATTTGAAGGGAATTCAACAGAAAGTCAATATTGAGCACAATTTTACTACTGAACCAAGACAAGCTCCAAGTTCTGACGGTTTCTGTAGAATTTGGGATTGGGGGGGGGGGGGGAGTGGCATGGTGGGAGGAAGCCATGGGTCAAAGCCATGAGAAGATTCTTTTCTTCCTAACTGAGGCCACATTGACAGACATCTGTAGAAATCTGCAGACATTTCTGGGGTTCCTGTCCTCACACATATAGATCTGAGGATCCTGTGCTCTCTAGGGTGAGGGTACTGGCTGGTGGGGGTGGGGTCTTACCTTGGCATCAACCAGAGCATCTCCTTTCTCATGCTAAACTGGCACAGTTCACCTGCCATTGCCTGAGCTCTGGGTAGCCTGATTTGACTTTCACCCCGGCCTAAATTGGAACATTTGGGACATTTTCTGTTCTTTTAGTTATTTTTTATATGTACATATTTTTTGTCTTACTCTAAGAGGAATGTTTCTTCTCTCTTGCTCATGATCATTCTTTATTGCCCATACAGCTACGTGAAAATCTCCTTAGGGAATTTGGTTTTACCTAATGATTTAGAGTTATCGGAATGGGAGAAAGTCATTTCAGTTTGAGGAGGACCTCAGAAAATGAGTACATCATTTAAAAGAGAACATCAATATTACCCAAAAGAAAAATGTGGTTTCCAATTAGAAAAAAAGAAAAAATTACTATGTGTTTGTTGCTTGGTTTGGCTTGGTGAGTTTTAGTTGGGTGTTTGGAACTGTGTTGTAAGGTTTAATGCAGGTATTGTTCTTGACTATTAATGCTGAATGAACTGGCCAGTAGTTGGTAGGGACGCATAGCATAAGGTTCATTCATGGAAATGGCTATTTGACAGGTCATAAAGGTAATTAAAACCAAAATTTTTTTAAAAAGAAATACTGGTAATAGCGTTCAGGATGTGCGTGGCCAACTTTGGTTTGTTATAGTATTACTCAAAATGACTCCTTCATGTGGGAAAATATTTTTACTTCAAATAAATACAGGAAAACATAATTAATCTAGACAGACAAAACAGTCAGACAAATCAGCACATGCTCAAATCCCAAGGTCTAAAACAAGTCAGGCTATAGAGCCTGAAAGAAATCCAGTAAGCTCTATCTTTTGTTTGTTTCTAGGATAGTTTTCACAGGATTTTTGTATATAGGTGAAACTTGACCATTACTTGGTATGACCCCAGAGATTAGAGACATAGTCAGGAAACAGTGGCAAAGAGAATGCCAAAAGAAAAAAAAGTAAAACAGAGTCTATAAAACTGTTAAAGTAGATCTGTCCAGCTGCAATAGAAGAGCCCTCAGAGGCTCATCTCAAACGTAGAGGAAATTAGCATGCAAGCAATACTTGAATCAGAGCTCTTATTCAACGAGGGTTATTTATAGAATCTGAATAGTTTTAGGAAAAAACACTGATTATTCACATTGCTTTGGCCTAAACTTTTATATATACTTTCACTTCTTCAAATATTTATTAAGATTTTTCTGTGTGCCAAACATTGGTGCTATAAGAATAAGTTGAGTTTCCTAGCCTAATGGAGCCTAACCTAAACAATTACCCAAGTAATCATTTTATCAAAATCATAGCCAATGCTTAAAGGAAACTGTAGTGTAGTTTGGGAGTGTACTACAGGGATCCCTAACTTCATGTGGGGGTATGGATTCAGGGAAGCCACCTGCAGACTTGAGATTACAACTGAGATCAGACAAGTGAGAAAGATTAATTACTAGATGAGAAACAAACAAACTGGGAAGATTCTCCAGAAGAAGACATAGAAAATGGGTGGGGACCAAGGCGTTCTGGAGCCCAGCACATTCAAGAAAACCAAAGAAAGTCAGAGTGTGACTACAGGGGTGTTGAGCCAGAGATAAGTTTGAGAGGTAGGTAGGAACCAGGTCACATAAGCCCCAGTGATATGCTAAATATTTAGCAATCTAGATACCTGGCCCATCAGAAGGGAGGTAGGCTGTCAACAACCTCTGTGGTGAAACCAGTACAACTGGCTGACCATCAGCCTAGCATGAAAGGACACATTTTGGGTCCTGGACTCAATACTTGAAGCAAGAAAAAGGCATTGAAGAGTTTTCAGCAAGGGAGTAGTAGGATCAGATATGAGCTGTAAATGTTATCTGGAGAAACTAATCTGCAGAAAAATCGTTAGTTCAGTTTGCCAATGAGCACCCACCACACCAGATGCAAAGTGCTGTTGGGGGTGGGTAGGTACCAAGACGAAGAACAGAGACTGCGGTCTCTGCCCTCAGGAAGCTTACAATTGATAGTGAGTGCCTCCTCCTAGATATTAAATACTCAAAGATCTGCCCTATTTGGGTGGAAAGTTCTAAAAGTTCTTCAGGACAATAGTTGGGAGCAGAGAAAGAATCTCTGCCTGAAATCCCTTGTCATCTCTTTATATAGTAGAAGGAAACACCATTGTAGTAGCTCTGTATTACAAATGGAAAATAAATTAAGTATTTTGTTATTATTGAAGTACATTTTTTTTCCTGGGAGCAAAACATTTCTGGCTAAATCATTTTCCTCCAGATCTGCATAAAGCACTCCCCAAATACAGAAAGCCATAGAAAGCCGTGAGGATTTTGTTTCCCAGTGAGCTGTCACTGGTACACACCTCTGCCTCCATGTATCAGCAAGAAGTTGGCCTTAACCTAAAAGCCACCACCTTTTGTCAGTTTGGATATTGCCAGGCACAGAGAGGACAAAAGATGCCAAGAAACGCTTCCCTGTGAGTGCCATCTTGTTTGTTGACCAAGTAAACAGGTTAAAGAATGTCTTCCCCAAATGTCCCTATAAAGTTAAGGTTGTTGCATCTTCTCACAAGCCACATGAGACTTATTCTTCTTAAACTTTTCTTAAATAAAAGCTTTATCAAAGGTATGCAAATTAGGATAGGCCCACAGTGGGGGTGGGGGGAAGACTAAAGTCAACTTTTCTGTTTATTTGATTTGTTTCAAAAGTAATTTAGTGACTGGGGTAGGGGTGGGGGGAGGTGTTGGGCAAAGGCTACACAATTTCAGTTAGATAAGAGGCATAAATTTAAGAGATCTAATGTATGACATGGTGACTATAGTTAATAACAATGTATTCTATTCTTGAAAATTGTCAAGAGAGTAAATCTTAAGTTTCTCACCACAAAAAATGATAAGCATATGAGGTAATGAATATACTAATTAGCTTGATTTAGCTGTTCTACAACAAATACATATATCAAAACAATATGTTGTACATGATAAATATATGTAATTTTATCAATTTAAAAAATAAATTAAAATGTTTTTAAAAGGTAATTTAGGCTTCTGGTCAAGATGGTGGAATAGATGGTCCCCAGTGTGACTCTCTCCCATAAATCAACCAATTTACAACTATTAAAAAGGAATGACAGCCAAGCTGGGGCCTCTAGAGCTCAGGGGAAGAGGAGGAGAGACCTGTGGAGTACGTGAAGGTAGGAGAAGCCATGATGAGAGAAAGAAAAAACTGCTCCAACTGTTTTGTGTCACGGCTGCTTTAAGACTGGAGCTGCTGAGCACATGGAGCAGGAGCCAGCAAAGGCACTACTGTGCCCTTTGGATGGAGTTGCTTGGAGGCAGCAGGGGAGAAGAGGGCCTTGGTGGTCCCCAGGCCAGAAGTACCACCAAAAGGGTTCCTGTGGACCCACATAGGACTGAGGAGCCACAACAACTGAAAAAAAGGAACCACTCAGAGGCTGGTGAGTCATCATAAGGGACTGGCACACAGCCTTTCCCATGAGAAGTGTTTGGAGCACGGGCAGTGGGGGAAATGGGCCCACCAAGGGAAAGCTGGGGGACAGCAAGGACAGCTGATCTGCCTCCCAATCAATGTAGGACCACTCAGAGGAGACTGGTCAGGAATATAGAATTGCAAGGGATGCAGTTTGATGAAAAGACTCAGGCCCAGACTAGTGTTTCTACACAACCCAGGTGTACCAGATATCACCAGATCAGGAATTACCTATAAAGTCAATCATTAAAACCTGAACTGCATAAAAAGCCTTCCCTAGGGAATCAGCAGCAAAGCAGCAATTTAGCTCAACCACAGAGATCAAGTGCTGGTCTCCACAGGAAGTTCCCCCAGTTTAGAAGTAAGCAAAGGACAACAAATTAGTTCCAGTGCAGAGTTTGAGTGGTGGGAACAACAAATAATCCAACACAGAACTGAAAGAAAAAACAAATTACTCACAACCAGAGACAAAGTCTGATATCAACTAGTTAAGGTCTCCTTTCACCAAAGAACACCTATAACACCTAGCAGGACTGGAAGTCCCCTGGGCTACCAAATCAGAAAGCGGGGAGGGCTGGGGGCCTCAGCCATGCCCCCTGACACCTGCAACCAGTTCTGAGGGTGGGGGCCTTTGGCCTTGGCCACACACCCCTGACAAGCACAACCACCCCAGCAACGACCACCAAGTTGCTGCAGGAAATGCCTCGGGCTCTCCTGAGCCGGGGTGGCAGGGGGCCAAGGGCCTCATCCATGTCCCCCTGCCCATGTCCCCCTGCCCCCCTGCATGAGCAACCAGCCCAGTGGCAACTATCGAGCCACTGCAGGAGGCATTCTGGGCTCTCCCGAGCCAGTGCAGTGAGAGGCTGAGGGCTATTGTCACAACCCCTTGACATCTGAACCCACCCCAGCAATAACCTAGCCACCACTGGAAGCCCCCCCAGTCTCCCCTGTGGGAATATGGGGGGTGCCACAGGCCCTAATCCCACTCTTCCTCCTTCCTCCTTCTTCCATTCCATTTCCTTCCCCTTTCCTCTCATCCCCTCCGTCCCAACTGCTCTACAAAAACATTGTAGAATGTAAAAAAATGTTAATAAAAATTTTTTTTAAAGTGACTAACAAACTGAAGGCATTTTTAGATAAATGGAAAAACCCATGGTAACACATTGAAAAACATGGAAATATATAGAGCATGCACAAATTAAAAATGTAGTTCTGGGCCGGCCCAGTGGCGCACTGGAGAGTGCGCTGCTTGGGAGCGCGGTGGCGCTCCCGCTGAGGGTTCGGATCCCATGTAGAGACCGGTTCCCGCTCACTGGCTGAGCGCAGTGCGGGGACAACACCGAGGGTTGCGATCCCATTACCGGTCAGTAAAAAAGACAAAAAGAAAAAAAAAAAAAAAAAGAAAACCTGATGAAGTAATTAGGCAGGGCTGTCCTTCTCTCTCCCTCAATCCTTCCCCCTTCTTGTAATTATAACAGGAGTACCAATTTAATATGTATACATTGGCATTTTTCTTTGCTTATCAATATGTACATGGTATGATATAGTTTTTATTTCCTATAAAAATAGGAACATTCGAAGATACTCTTTGACATTTTGTTCTCATCACTTATCTTTCTTGAACATCTTTCCAAGGTAAGTTTCATTCTTTTAATAACTATTTAGCAGTTCATAATAGGATTTATCATCATTTTGTTATGTGTTCCCTTATTATTGGGTGACTAATATTGTTTCCTTTTTTTTTTTTTTTTGTCTTTTAAGCAATGTTGTAATAGCATCCTTATAATTTTATCTTCATCCATTTATAGAATAAGATTCCTAGAAGCTGGACTGTGAGATCACAGAGGGATCATATGTTTATTTTAAAAGAAATTTTCAAATTGCCTTCTAAATGGGGTTAAGCTGACTTACTTTCCCAAAGAAATTATTTTAAATGAGGGAAGGGGGAAGAAATGACCCCAACTTTTAATGTGACTGACATTTACTCATATCATGCTAAGAGCTTTCATATGCATTTAGCCTCTGGGTCTTCACTACCCTCCTAGAAGGTGGACAGAGCAGAAATTGTGTGGGCATTTTACTACTGAGACATTTGAGAGTAAAGAGGTCAGGCCATTTGCACATGGTCACTCTGGCAACCTGGCAGGGGCCAGAGGAGTAGAAGTGGGAGTCCTGGGCTCGGGCGTCAGGCTGCTGAAGTTCAAATCCCAGCTGTACTTTACAGCTGAGTGACATGGGCTTTACTTCTCTGCTATGGTTAATTTTATGTGTCAACTTGGCTGGGCCACAGCGCCAAGCTATTTGGTCAAGCACCCGTCTAGTTGTTTTGGTGAAGGTATTTTTTAGATGTGATCATCATTTAAATTAGTAGACTTTGGGTAAAGCAGACTACCCTCCACAGTGTGAGTGGGCCTCATTTAATCAGTGGAAGACCTTAAGAGAACAAGACTGAGGCCCCCTGAGAAAGAAGGAATTCTGCCTGTGGAATTCTTCAGACTCCAGCTGCAACAACTCTTCCTTGGGTCTGTGGTCTGCTGGCCTGTCCTGCAGATTTCAGACTTGCCAGCCCCCACAATCACATGTGCTAATTCCTCAAAGTAGAGAGAGAGGGGGAGGGAGGGAGGGAGGGAGAGAGAGAGAGAGAGACCCTATTAGTTCTGTTCCTCCAGTGAACCCTAATACATTCTTTAAGCACCAGTTTACCCTTCTATAAAATGGTGACAATACTACTTCCTTTGTGGGATTACAATACAGACTAAATGAAATAATTCATGTTAAGTATCTAGCCCAGTGCTAGGCAAAAGGTCTGTAGTTCATAAACCACACACACACACACACACACACACACACACACACACGAACCTCTGGAAACCACTGAGCCCAGGCCCTTCAGTTTACGGACGTGAGAAGCCCACACTGTAAAGAGCTTGCTGGGCAATGTTAAAACCAGAGTGAGACCTTCTCCATCTTCTGGAGACTGAATCCCCACTGCAACTCTGCCTCCCTCCTATGAGCTGGGTCTTTCTTTAATTTAAATTTCTCATTCATTTAAGCTGTTTTCTTCACAACTCCCAGGGGGTATGCGCCTTCCCCTCTTCGTGGAGCCTGCATCTGAGTCTGTTCTGCGTCACTTCCACTGAGGGCCCTCTCTGTCTCTGTTCCCTTCCCCCCAGCCCCCACCTCGGTTTCACTTCAGTAAGTCATACAAGTGGGAGGAAGGAGGAGGAAGATCAGGTAAGGAAGCATTTGTCAATGACAAGCTCGGCTAAGCCATTACCTAATACCAAACAGGTCACTACTCCGCCTTGGCCCTGAGGAAGTAAGTAGACTCTCGCTACCTGTATTTTGTGATAACAACAGGCATGAAGAAGTTACAACTAGTGTTGTCCCCAGGGTTGCTTATTCTCCTAAATATAGAAGGTCCTGTGTGACCAGCAACACACTCTGGGCCACATTAACTCCATCTTCAACTTTGTGCTCGAAATACTGTTATTATATCTCCTTATTTTCCATGCTTCAAACAGGTAGGCTTCCCAGAATATGCCCAAAGATGCAGAAGAAATTTGAAAACAGTGACATTCCAGAGCAGCTCCAATTAAAATTTATTCACAAATACTTGATGAACATAACTAAATGGCATTTCAGTATTTTAAAACTCATTCCAAATATGGAGGTGGACATTTTCCTTGCCTTGGCAGACAGGGTGGAGAAACTGAGACAGACCCATCCCCTCATGTTGTAGTAGACCCACCAAAAAGCGTCTCTCCATGCAGTGCTGAGAAACTCAAGTTTGAGGATGAAATGAGAAATAGTAAAGAGCCACATTTATTGCTTGTCAACAAGAATGCTTAGGAGAAATTTATTAAGTTCTACTAAAATGAACTAAATTAGTGAATAAATTGTATGAATTGTGAATAGGCTTTGAAATGCTTAAAACTTTCCCAAATGAATTCATTTCTGCAAATAATATTGCAATTCTTAGCAAAATTCAATAAAATTGTCTTTTGATGAAGATCATCTTTGTGACTGTGCATAAGTCAGCTAAAAGCTCATAACTAATCCACAATGTGGTGGGATGAATCCAGCCTGGGTCAGAGTCCAGACATCTAGGTTTTTTGTTTGTTTGTCACAGCTTCTCATGGGCTATATTGCTTGCACAAATCTCAGAACCTACAGGTGGCTAATTCCTCACTTGCAAATTTAACTGGATGAGCTATTTCCCAAGCTAGAAATATAGAGAGAATAACATTTCTTTTTTATTATTTATTTTAAAATTTAACCTGCACTGTTAACCAGCCATCTGGTAACTCCCTCTTGAGCAATATCCGGCAAATTATCAGGAAGTCCAAAGGCATACACAAGCCCAAACCGTGCAAAGAACTGGAGTCTGACCAGGCAATTAGTGGCAAACTAATGGTGCCATTCAGTGTCACATGGAGGCTCTGTTTGAGATTGTTCCAGCACTCTTTGACTGGTCATTTTTGCCCACTGAGTCAGGACAGCCCAGCCCAAGGGAAGAACCTGCTCAAGTCTTCACTGCTAAGCTCTTCAGTTTACTGTCACGTACTGTCCCCAAAACATGCCCACAGTGACAGGGAGGCTGTGGGTGAATGAATTTCCTGGGGCTGCTGTAACAAAGCACCACAAACTGAATACCTTAAACAGATATTTAATGTCTCACAGTTCTGGAGGCTACAAGTTCGAGCTGAAGGTGTCATCGGGGTTGGCGCCTTCTGAGGCAGTGAGGGAAGATCCATTCCACACTTCTTTCCTAGTTTCTGGTGGCCTCAAGTGCTCCATGGCTGTAAGATGGCATTTTTCCTGTGTCTTCACATCGTACTCCTCCACTAAGCATCTGTCTCCAAATTTCTCCTTTTTATTAGGATATAGTTCATATTTAATTATGGTCTGCCCTAATAACCTCATTTTAACTCGATTATCTCTGTAAAGACTCCATTTCCAATAAGGCCACTTTCACAGGTACTGTGGCTTAGGACTTCAACATCCTTTTGAGGGACACCATTCAACCCATAATACTGGTCAAAAAGAACATTCAGATTTAGCCGAATGTCGGAGCTTCAATATAACTGTGAACCTACCACCTCAGGTCTCCCGGATTTGGAATCTCTAGAAGCAGGAATTGTGGTCCTGGTTATGCCTCTCACAGAAGACTCTTTGCTCCCTAGGCATATTAGTCTAGCTCCTCTGAGACAAGATTATTATACAAGGGGTCTCTATAATAGTCTTCAAAGCATCACAATATTTTACTCCCATGCAATGACTGTGATGATTCAAAGTGCATTTCCAAAACTAAGAGGGCTACTCAAGTGACAGGACATACCTGTCAACTTCTGTCATCTGTAAAAATTTCTACGTGACATAAAGATAATGGTATCTGTTTTGACTACCTCATAAAGTTGTTGTAAAGACCATATGAGATGGTAGGAAAAACACAAACACATATGCACCCCAAACACTTGATAAATCCTAAAGCACAACTCAGGTATAAAATCCTTATTATAGAGCAGGAGTAGACAAACTTTCTTTGTAAGTAAATATTGATATTAAGTATACTAAGTTACTTAATAGTAAGTAAGTAAACATTAAATACACAGTAAATATTTTAGGTTTTGTGGGCCAGGAGGCAAAATCAAAGATATTACATAGATACTTAACATAGTAAAGTTACATAGTTACATAACAAAAGGAAAAACTAATTTCTGCATTTTTTTTTGACCAAATTTAAAATATAATAATTAAGAACAATTTTTTTGCAATACAGGTCTACTAATGAGAAGAATGAAAGTCTTTTTTTTTTTTTTTTTTTTTTTTTGGTGGAAGAGGGCTAACATTTCCGTTAATTGGGGTTTAAAGTTAGTGTTTCCTATGAGCAAAATTGGTTGTGGATGTCCATCTGTTAATGCTGATCTGCAATAAGATCTTGTGTATTTCTTCTTTAAAAATGTCTTTTCACACAGATAGGTGATACATGTGGCACCCCAAACACTGTCGATTTATAACCATGCCTCAGCAATTTTGAGTGCATGGAGTGGCGACACAAAGCAGAGAGACGCCACACATGGCTTATGTCACAAGTACTTAGCTTTGCCATTGTAGCACAAAAGCAGTTGCAGACAATACATAGGCAAGTGGGTGTGGCTGTGTTCCAATGAAGCTTTACTTATGGACACTGACATTTGAATTTCCTATAATTTTCACTTGTCACAAAATATTATTCTTTTGATTTTTTTAAAACCATGTAAAAATATAAAAACCATTCTTACCTTGCAGACCATATAAAAATAAGCAATGGGCCTGCTTTGGTCCTAGGACTGCAGTTTGCCATTTCTGTTATAAAGGATTCATTAACTCAGAAAAAAATTAATCTTCATCTGATTCCTCCCACATAACTGAGATAGTGGCTCCATCTTAGTTTCTATCAACCCCCAATCATTTATAAATGTTCTCATTAATATAGCACATGCGCTTTACTCCTAAACTGAATTATGTTTTCTGTAAATTACTTCTCACAAATTTCTCAGGAAAAAGCTTAAACATGTGAAGGCAGGCGACCTTGCTTTGTTTCTTCTCCAGTATCTCCCAACATCCAAAGCACTGTTTGCTATACAGTGCTTTATACAAATCCAACCTTTCAAAGACCTTATGTGGGATCTTCGCAAACTGCACCCATTCTCCTGAGCCTACTGCCAGCCCTTGCTCCTCCAGGAAGCCTTGTCCAGCAATTCCAGTCTATTCTCATGTCAGCCTCTGCTTTCCCATTAAACTCATAATCCATGCCATGTAACTGACCACTGAACCCTTGATGAAGTCTCACGTTCGTTTTGACCCTTCAACTACAAAATCATTCATTCCAAGAAAGGAACTGGTTTTATCCTTGTTTTTTTTTCCCCCTCAGAAACTAACTCCCACAGTCGGCATACTCTGTGACTGCAGGTTCCCGAATGAGCAGGCCTGGCTGCTCCCTGGCACTCCTTTGGGGATGAGGCAGAGCCACTGTCCACCCACCTCTCTGGCCCTGAGCCTTTGCCAAGGCCTGGCCACACTGAATCAACAGTGATGCCATCCATGTGGGCACTGAAACTCCAGTGTTCAAAGAAGGGGACTGGTGCCCCACACTCCAGCATGGCCAGACACCAGTAATCAGTACCTCCCTCAGAACTGACAAATTAGAAAAATGATTACTGAATAATACTTTTTTAACTACAGAGTTTTAGGGAACATTTACCTAATTCATTCTCTAATTTGTACCCTCTCTTTCTAAAGTAAAGGGCAAAGGCCAGTGTATCCTGTCCTACTTTGGTCTCCTCCTTTGGCATTTTCTTTCTTAGAAGATATCATAGAAATTAGTATAAACGTTTGAAAATTAAAAGCTTGATCTTTGGCATATAATATGAGCCCCATAGCAATAACTAGTATTTTGAAGCTTGTTAAAGGCGGATTTAAAACATAAGGCCAATGTTTTTTCGTTTTGGATGACTTGTAGTGAGAGATTAGTAAAATACTCCAAGATGTGGTAAGAATAGGTGATATCACCACACCTTGGGTGGGGGAAGCCACTTGGCATGGGTGCCCTGTCTCGCCACACCCCTGAGGCATGGCAGAACACCAGAGTACCACACCTATTGAGCGTGATGGTTCAGTGAAAACCAAACAATTCCAAAGGCGAGGGAGAGAAATCAGTACAGGTGCCTCAGGAAGTGATACTAGAAAACGATGTGATGCTGGCAGGATTCTCACTGCAAGTGAAAAAAATTTAAAAATAAAATAAAAAGACCTCTTTCTCTTTGAAGGTACAACTGCCAGCGTTACTTGTAAATTCCAGTCTTGTTTCATTGGTGGGTTGGGATTAGTGTCTTCTTTGGTCAATTTCTATACAGGACATTTCCTAAGTTACTCGATCCTCTAACTATAAAGGTTTGGAGAGTGAGCTGAAAACTTAATTAGCATTATGCAAACTGTGGGCTTCTGGTATTTCTAGTAAGCTTAGGAAGCTGCCAAACTTTCATGCCAAGTTTCTTTGAGCCTGGAAAGGTCTGCAAATGCTAGCCCAGGAAAGCGACTATCTGGGACAGCAACAAATGCTTATTCTCTTGTAGACTGAAAATACTTCAAGACTTGGGAGGTGGACTTCTTTTTGTGAAGAAACAATCAGGCCCTAAGGATGTCAGTTTTGGAAAATGCTCTAGGTGGGACTGGATGGAGTTTTAAATTGTCTACAAGACCACAGAGACATGGGACGGGGGAGTTGCCCTTGCAGGAACAAAAGCAGATCTTTACCTGCAACAAAAGCCCACCTCCTCGAGACCAGAGTAAATGTCTAAAGGGCCCAGAGAAACCAATCCCAGTAGTCTCTTTTCCACAGTAAAGTTGGAGGATGTCAAGGTTTCCATACATAATTATCGTAAAACAAACAAACGAACATTATCTTCATTTCACAAAGGTTTGGTTGTATTTATAGTTTATATATAGCTCTTTTAAAATGGCACCTGACCACCTCCTTCTTTTTGTTCTACTTTGTTTCTTAGAAAATTGGCTAGCTTTCATGAGGAATCTATCTTCCCAAAAAGGATTTTCAAGGCTCATACATAATTGGTATTAACAACTTTTTTTTTAGTAAAGAAAGGAATGAGAAAAGAAAGCAAGCGTATCGAGCATTCTATATGAGCCAGGTTCTGTGTTAAAGGGTTTTGCGTTCATTACCTCACTTCCCTAAAGAAGAAAGATATTTTCTGTTAATTTCGGAATTGACACAAACCAGAAAAGTTATTGAACTTCATAGAACTGAAGAGTAAATTAATAATGGAGAGAAAAGTTTATCAGAAGGGAACGCCCTTCAGCTCCAGTCCGGCCGGGTAGAGGACTTGCCGCTGTCTTGATTAGCATGCAGGCCGATGATGGCACTAGTGGAGATCTCATCCGTTCTCCAAGCAACAGTTCTCCAGGTCCTCTGCACCCAGCCCTATCCCATGTGCCACCGCTAAGGAGTCTCTCATTAGAAGCAAAATGGAGGATCCATCATCTTTTGGCCTTTCTCAGGAGCCAGTTCCTTGACTTCAATTTCCACCTAATGTATACTGTTCACTGGTTATCATTGCTCCTTCTGATCACTCATTTTTTCCAACCATGATTTATTGAGTTTCTACTATGTGCCAGGTATTGGGCTACACAAACACAATTCCCTTCTGCCTTGGAAGCAGGAGGCAGAGACACTGGCCAGAGCTGTAGGATGGGGCCCAGGGAAACAATTCCGGCAAGATGCGCTCAGTACTTCAACATGTACAGCCAGCGGTGACTGTGCTCCCACACAGGAACTGGAAGACCATTACTTCTGAAGAATCAATGTCAGAAGGGAGGTAGAAGAGTCTTCTTGCACATAGGAGAAAAATATCCAGTTAGTGATCAGAAATGGAAAAAAAACATTTGGAGCACCTGCCCGTTTGGGGGTGGGGGAGGATATGGAAGACTTTCTGAGTCAAGGGAGCATAATGCACAGGTACTTTTATTGGGGCACAGATTCCTCCATAATTAGGAAGGGAGCTCTCAAGTATGCCATTCATGGTACTGAGCAGCTGGGAGATTCAGAGAAGGAAAGAGGACATGGGAACTAATCACCACACTGAGAAGGAGCACAGTAGGTAATCAAACAACCATGGATTCCAGAATCAGATCAGTGTTTTACTTCTGGCAGCACTGCTTCCTCAGACAAGTAACTTAGCTCTCTGAGCCTCAGTTTTCCCATCTATACAATAGGAATAATGTTTCTGTTGTGAGAATTAAATGAAATGGTATAAATAAAGTATACAAAGTCCCCGGTATATTCTACACTTCCAATAACCAATAGTTACTTCCATTATTTTTAAAGGTGGTAGGATAAGTAGTACAATATAAGAAAGCACTGGAGAAGTCCAGAGGAGGTTTAATTGATGCACAGCCTTGAAGAATGGGAAGGAGTTCCCTTAGTGGTGGCGAACGAAAGGTAGAAGGAACCATGTGGGTGAAATGCTTCTTATGCCTACATGTGGCTGTAGCATAGAGGACAGAGTGTCTGAGAGAGAGGGGTGAGGGAAGAGGCTGTAGGTACAGCCCAGGGTCAGACCCTGAGCAGATGCATGCCACGTACAGGAGCCAAGTACAGGTGGTAGAGTTTTAAGCTGGAGCCCATAGGATCAGGTAACCATGGCTAACACTTATGTAGCCAACAGGGAACTAGAGGTTCCTATGTGCCAGACACTATTCTGAGCACTTTTTATATATGAAGTTACTTAATCTTCACATAATTCTTTGAACTAAGTACTAACTAAAAAAAACTAAGGAATGTTTCCAAAGATATATCATATTAAAAGGCCTCCAATGTATATGTACATAGATTAGGCCAAGAGGAAGAAGTTTGGAGAGAAGATAGTTTAGAAGAGAGGAAGCATTAGGAATAAGTCGGTGCTGGAACTAAGGAAGTGGTGAAGAAAAAGAAGAGGGTACACTGAAATGGAAAATCCAGAATTCAGGGAACCTAGTGACCATTTGGATGACAAGTTATCCCTTCAGGAAAAAATCCTTTTGTGCCTTCAGCTGGCCTGTTTTCCTCTTTGAAATATTTCTATAACATCATCCTTTTACAAGGGAATGGCTTTACCAGAATGACAGCTTGCCCTGTCACCAATACACATTCACTTGTTTCTAACCCCCAAATCTAGACAATTCAGAGAGTTAGGACTTCAAAAAAATTCAATGTGGTGTTGTAGTTTTCACCTTCAAATGGGGGTATTTACTCTTCATCTAACAATAGACGTGTTGTTTCTGTCTTCTAGGAGTTTCACTTTGATGCGTCAAAGGAAATGCCATGAACTCTAGGGGAGTCATCACCGCATGAAGGCAGGATAAACAGCAGGTGTGGCTGGGCCTCTAGAGAGGTGCTGTCCTCCTATTCCATTTTTAGGGATTAAAAAGATGAGTGTTTCAAATGCCTTCGTTTTCAGAAGTCAAAGACAGCTTCCAACAGAGTCCATAAATAGAAGTTCAACAATTCAGAGTGAAGCTGCACCAGAGAGGTGCCTCTCAATGTCCTGATGATCATGACGAGGCAGCCGAAACCAACAGGCTCTTCTTTGCATCACCTGGGTGAAGCAGGTGGGAGGCAGGTGTACTGCCCGCACACCTGCGTAGGCTGAAGGCAGGTCTTTAGTTTGAAGATTAAGCAATCACCTTCCCTTTTAGAAGCTTGCAAATTAAACTGTGTCCTAGGCACAAGTAAACAGATGATTTGGCAACAGCCAGGACCACAGGCCAGAAAGATGATGATAACATTCTCTTACATTTGTATTGCTTCCATATTCTTTACACAGCGGTCTTACTGAAATGATTGTGTGCGTTTTCTTGTCTTCACTGAAAAGACGAGGTGTCTGGGGCTTAGAGAGCTGTCTTGCCCAAGGTAACAGCAAGATTGGAGACAGGTCTTCTGACTGCAAGCCTGGTGCTTCTGCTCCACACCACAAAAAAGTGGATTGTGCTGGCTTTGGTTCTTCTAGCAACAGAATCCTCTCTTTCTGAAAATAGAATCCTCTCATTCCCGTGGGGACCCCACTTCCCTACTTAAGAACAGAAATGTTGTCTAGGATGTAGATCTCCTCCATTTGGTTAAAGGATAGACAGACAGCTGATCCAAGCCGGGCCAGCCTCAGTTCTCCTCAGTGCTCCTGAATTAGTCCATTTATGTTGCTTATAACAAAATACCTGAAACTGGATGATTTATAAAGAAAACAAAATTTATTGCTTACAGTTTCTGAGACTGAGAAGTCCAAAGTCCATCTGGTGGTGGCGACAGCAACCCAGGTGTCTCATGTTGCAAGATGGTGGAAGAAGATAGAGCACAAAGCGAGCAAGACACACTCTCTTCTTCTTTTAAAGCCCTCACAATCACACCCCTGACCACCATTATTAATTCATTCACTACTGCAGGGTCCTACAATCCAATCACCTCTTCAATGCTCCACCTTCCAATTACTATAATAGGATTTCCCACCCTCTAACAGTCACAGTGGGGGCCAAGTTTCTAACACATAAAACTTGGGGGACACCATTTGAGCTTCAGTGAGTTTGGGGGGACATTCAATGCACTACAGCTTCCCACCTCTCTCCTGGAGAAAGATGCTCCCTTCCTGCTGAGGTCGTGAAGCTGGTAGACTGGGAGTCTTAAGTAGACTCTAGCCATCATACTTACCCAGGGAGAAAGACTTTCAAAGAGACGGAGCCAGAAATGAGTCATGTTTAAGCCTCAGATTCCAACCACTTCAGAAACTAGTCCTGCCCTTGGACTGTTCGGTTACATTAACTAATAAGTTACTTTTATTGCTCAAGCTCATTTGAATGTCTTGCTTTGTTTTTTGATTTGGTCACTTTCAACCAAGAGCTGAGACCAATAGATGCTCAATAGGAAGAATGAGCCTCAACTGAGAGAGGCCCAGAGAAAACCTCCTGAACAGGCTCTCGGGTGGCCCACACCCACTTTCCACTGCAGGCCGCACTCAGTGATGGTTCACTCCTGCTGTGAGCAGCCTACAATCTGGGGTTATTTCAGGGAACTCCGACCCATCCTTTCTATGACCAGAACAGTTTCTTCCTCTTTCTTTCTTGAATTCTCAAAAAGCATGCCTTAGATGAAGTGGCTAGGATATATGTTCCTAGGAGCCTCTGAGCTCTAGGAGATGAAAGGAAAGTGTAGTTTGGGGTTAAGGTATGTTTTTACCCAGCAATATCCACAGAATCAGGGAGAGAGGGTGAGTTCTGTTCATCTTACTCTTTTGTAATCTTTCTGAGAGCTTTTAGGACACTGAATCAATAAAATAAAATAGGATCCTTCACAACATCTCCATGAGGCTGGGAAGGCCCCCAAGGATTTGCCTATTGGAGCCTTCAGTCCTGAGCCCTTGCTCACACTACTAGCATGAAGGCCAGCCCAGAAAAGACTAGGACAAACTCTGTGCCCCTTTATGTCTCTCTCAAAGCTAAACAGAGACAGTGATGAGACCTAAATGTGTTTTGCTTTTTCTATCTCTGCCAAATACACAATTTTCTAAAAGAAATGCTTTATGTAAATACAGTAACAAAACCTAATATACACATAATGAAGTTGAAAGAAAACCACACCGTTTCACTACCACAGCTTACAAATTGCTCCTTTGCCAATGATAAATTCTGAGAAAACTGTAGCTATTTTGAGACATGAATTCCAGCCCCCCAAACCAAAAAAAAAAAAAAAGGTATCTTTGACTTCCTTAAATATTGGCATATATGAGGCTTGAGTCCATCCAAAAAACAAGCAAAAGATGTCTCATTGCCCCTCAAAAGCACACATGCCACACGATGGTCTTGTTACTGGCGTGTGAGCATTTTGACTTGCATGATCTGCCCTCGAGAGCATTGCTGACATATTGTTGTTTGTTTTACTCAGGATTAGCAGAAAATTTCTGTGGGTGTTTTACGTCACTGCAGTAGGAAGCACTGAAAAATTATAGCTGCCTGGTTGATGTTTCTGGAAAGAGAACTCTGAATTAGTAGAGGAAAGGGGGTGGGGTGGGGTGGCCAGGAAAGAAAAGAGTGAGTAAGACTCAAGAAAGCCCCATCAGGAAAGTCCCACTTGGAAAACTGAATTGATGGCAAATGAGATTTCTTGCATGAAGCAGCATTCAGCTCTGCTTGGTGAGGAAATAAAAGTTCTCATTGTCTTAGAGGGGGTAAAAAAAAGTGTAGATCTCATGTCAGTGTCTACCAATTTGTGGAACTGAACTTTGGCAAACAGCAGTGAGAGTTACAAAGCAGTAGAATTTCCCTTTCAATAAACTATGGATTTGTATATAGTTGGATGGAGGAGGCTAGGAGAATTTAGTCTGAAGACATTTCGTATGAAGTTTGAGATTTTTCAGATATTCCAAAGAAGTGCAACAGTCACAGAAATAATGTCTAGTCCACATGTCTTTTTCTTTCCTTTTAAGACATTAAAAAAAAAAACCCTGACACTGAAATATAAAAATGTGCAAAAGACACGCAAATACAGTTTGCAAAGGAAGAAATACGAATCCCAAGACTCAAACAAAACAAAACAAAATAAAACAAAACCCTGACCTCATTCATAATCAAAGAGATGCAATATAAAATAATAAGGGCCTATTTTTTTATCCATTAAAGTAACAAAAGATTTTTTTACATGACAAGCTTGCTTTTGACAGGTGTCAGAAGACAGGCGCACTTGTATACTGATTCAATTAATATGGACATTATGGAAAGTAATTTGTCAATTTTTTTTAAAAAGTGTACACTTTGACACCCCCACAAGTCTGCTTCTAGGGATTTACCCTAAGAAAAATTGTGAAAAGCACACAAATATTAACATTCATAGTAGCACTCTTTAAATGTTGAAAAATGAGAAATAACTCAAATGTCCAACAAGAGAAGGGTTAAATTAAAGTTTATGTACATAACTGAATATTATAAAAATGTGTAAAATTATGTTTTCAAAAATGTTAACAGTCATAAGAAAATGCTTGATGTAGTAGTAAGAAAAAATCCAATTCCAAATTTATTTAAAATATGTTGTATATTATTTATATAAAATATAAATATATAGTAAAATTATATATAATGAAAACTGTATGTATGTATTATATATAGTAAATATATACACATAGAAAAGATATAAGAGCAAATAAAATTTGTTCATGGTAGTAATTACCAGGTGATGAAACTGCAAGCTATTTTGATTTTTATATATATATATATATCTTTCAAATTATCTGCAATTTTGTAGAATTTGAGGTGTGGAAAACTTTTTTTTCTTAAAAAGGCACATCTTAGAAGTCCTAAAGAATATTTCTGTGCCAGCCCCGTGGCTTACTCGGGAGAGTGTGGCGCTAGGAGCGCCGAGGCCACAGGTTCGGATCCTATATAGGGATGGCCAGTACACTCACTGGCTGAGCGCGGTGCAGGCGACACCAAGCCAAGGGTTATGATCCCCTTACCGGTCACACACACACACACACACACAAAGAATATTTCTAAGATAGCCAAATAGCCAGATAACCAGGTACAACTGGGCAAAGAACTTATTCTTTAACATTTATTCATTTGTTTTTTAAAAGGCAAGAGAGAGGAGTAGTATGAAAGAGTAAAAAGTGTACTGGGCTCACAAGAATGATATACGCTATATAAAATACGGTCTGTTACAGGATATATGTTTGCGTACCTGTATGTGATATACACACATCACACGTCCCCCAAAAAGATTTTGACTTTTCAATAGTAAGAAGATGTGAGAAGCTGGTGAGTTACATATATATTAAAGGAAACTTAGAAACCACTTGGGATTAGAGAAAAGTAAAAGTTTACAGTACCAGAAACATGGAATATGTTTGTTTGAGCGCTATATTTAACTCTGAGCTTCTTAGAAGTCAAGCCAAATGAGGAAACACAATGAGTTAGTTCTAATTATCTGATGAAAGGAGGCACACAAGTTTATCTGGAAAGACAGACTTCTTTTTCCTACTAACTTCTAGTAGAAATTTGCCATGTATATCTTTATATGAAAAATCTTGCACAGCAAAGTACACACTGATCTTTGATACAAATCAAGGACATCAAATTAAAACAAAGTTCAACGAATATTTCTATAAGGAGTCAGGCTAATACAGCCTCTGTCTATTGCTTTCTGGTGAGCTTGCTTGATGCAGGAATATATTTTAAAGGATCCAGAAAGGATTCAAACTGGCTACAAACTGCCACACGCTGAATTTGGCAAATAGGGTGTTCTATAAAAATTTTAATTCATTGTCAATATTAAAAAATCAGATAAAAGTCCAGCTTTTAAGTTTCATTTAAAAGACTGCGATGTTTGGCAACTTGGAATCATTTCCTTTATACTGACTCGTTTTAAGCAGCCACTGATTCTTGAGAAGAGTCATTTGTGCATCATGGTCTGTTAAGAGGCATTCTGCAACTGCCACACTGGCTTGGCCCCTGGAGACTTGTGCATGTGGGAGCCTGGATCTACAAGAATGGACAGACAGCATTCCTTCTGGATTATATCTTCTGAATACAAATTGTTTCATTTTGACTGAATCTAGATAGCAGTCAATTTAGATTGAGTTCTCAGATGGTACCTTAAAAAGCAAGATAATTGATTCCATGAGTCAGAAAAAATTCATGAAATAGCCTGCTTAGAGCTATGATCTGATACAGTCAGGCACCAATGAAGCGTTTGTCTTAAAGAAGTAATGTGTTTAAGTCTGAGGGCCTTCAGAATTTCCACTTCCTCTTAAGACCAAGGTGGTTGGCACCCAATCAAGCAAGTACTGTCTCCCCCTCTACATTATCTTTTCCTCCTTACCCCTGCCCCACCACTCTGATTGCTCCCAGCACTGTCACAAGGCATTCGTCTGTCTTCCCAGTGCTGGTGATGACTTTGGACTGGTCCACGTGCACCCTCACCAGTTCTCCCACCCTGCCCCCACACAAATATTGTGATTCATACGACAAACTTGTGAAAGAGCAGATGGGAATTCAGAGTTCAACTGGTGGCACAAAAAATGAGAGGTGTTAGTTAATTTATACAGAGACTGAACTAAAAAAATACCCTTGACCTTCTTAGCCAATGTTATACCCATGTGAGTTGAGTGGTCTCCAGCACAAAGAAGAAGGAGAAATTTGCCTGCTGGACCATCTTTGGTGATAGTAAGCAGGGGAAGTTTTCTTTAGACAAGTAGTCTGTGGCAGACACTATTGGTTGCATGGTCGATAGCCAATCTATCTCTTCTTTCTTGCTCATGGATTTGTGTGCCAGGGATTTGAGAAGGGCAGCTGAAAAGTTCTTGCTTGGGGTTTCTCATGTGGTTGTAGACAAATGTCAGTTGGGGCTACAATTATCTGAAGACCACGCAGTCAGGATGGCTCATTCATGTGGCTAAAGTTGATGGTTGTTGGCTGAGAGGTCAGCTGGAGCTGTTGACTAGAGAACCTACTCATAGCCTCTCTGCATGGCAGTCTCACCATAGCCAGACTTCTTTCATGGCAGCTGTCTTCCCAGAATGAGCACCCTAGAAGAACCAGGCAGCAGAGACATGACCATTTACATCCAAGCCTCAGGAGTCACACAGCATCACTTCCACCATGTTCTGTTGGTTGAAGCAGTCCCAAGCATGCCCCGATTTCAGCAGATGGAACACAAGCCTCACTTCTCTACAGAAAGAGGATCAAAGAATTTTCAGACAAGTTTTAAATCTTCTGCAAATTGTGATGCATCAGAGCATTGTACTCTTCAAAGATAGGTCTGCATTCACAAGAGCGCATGCTGTTTGCTTTAATGCATTAAAGATCCTATCTCAGTTTGCCAATTTTGTAAGAGACTGTAGGTAAAAGTCTTCATTATCTGCCACCTCATTTTACCCACTATTTTTTATTACCCATGGAGGAGTCTGGTTCCTTCTCAGGCTGACCAGGTTTCTCTATTTTTTATTCCTCACTTCTATTCCCTCTTGCTTTCATTCTCTCTCTCTCTCTCTCTCTCTCTCTCTCTCTCTCTCTCTCTCTCTCCTCTATCCCAACATTGCTTTTTCTGCTCCACTACGTCTCCACATACACACAACTTAGCTCAGATATGGCCACCTCATTTTCCTGATATTACACATCTGAAACTAAGGACATTCTCTGGATTTCAGTTCCAAATTCATGGATCTGGGAATCTTATTTGTCCAGAAGGAAAGGACATATGTGCTGTTCAGTCAGGCTTTGTAGAGCAGACCCACTGAGAAAGAACATGAAAATTTAGGAAACCTAATCTATTATATTTGAGTAGCAGAAAAACAATCAATCAATTACATATAAGGGTTCTAGTAACACAAAACAGCTCTCCCCAAATCAGCATCCTTTTCACTGGCTTTCTATTACCTTTGACTAAAAAAGTTTGATTTGCAGTCCACCTGCACACGACCTTCTGCATTCACAATATCTTGTGATCCCCACAGGTAGCAATGCTTAAGCATCCCTGCTTCCTTCACTTGCAAAGTTTATTGGTCCTGGCACAAGCTCTCAATTCTTTCTCACCAGCACACAACATTTTTAGCCATATAAGACTAATCTCAAACATTACATACTCCAGAAAAAGAACTGTACCCAAATGGGCAGATGGATAACTAGACTCAGATGTTCTTGAGTTTAAGGCAGAATCATGTTCTCTAGGACTCACAATTCCACTATCAGCTGCGTAAACTTACAAGTGTATCTCTTGTGCCAAAGTCCCCATTTGTCATTTGTCATTTCCTTATTTTTTATTTTTGCATTTATTTTTAAAGAGCAATATGGAAAATAAAAATGAACCTACCATGTATAACTCCAATTTCCAACATTGCCCCAGGCATGTGTAACTAGGTCATTTAGTCATGGAAATTCACAGGATTTAGGAGTTTGATTTCATGATTATCATTATATAGGTGTTTAAGAAATACACGCATCCTTTACTGCCTCTGCCAAATAAAAAATGTTGGTGCAGGTTGTCCTCAATCATAAAGGAAAAGGATCTTGTAGTAGCAGTAGTTGTGCCCAAAATAAGTGCTTTTTTGGTGGGATGGAGGGAGGGTGCTAGCTATTAGAAATAAGAACCTGCAGATACCTTGTGCCTGCTCCTTCCTAAGGAGGGGAGGAAGAGACCACGTGAGGATACTGGAGATTTCAAAGAAGTGAGATACAGTAGTTTTAGAATCTGTAGATTATCAGCTGCCGAGTCTCAAGTTAAAAACTTTAAAAAGCATCATAGTCTAAACAAGACTTAAGGAGTCTCTGGGACAATGACAGAGAATTTAATCCAATGATTAACTTATAAACATTTGAGAAACCACTCACCAACGGAATCCTGAAACGTCTGATGGTATTAACACATTTCCTCTTTAATCAGGTTATAATCATTGTGCCCTGATACCTTTCAATCAAGAGACTCACCCTGTTTATCTGCTGTACTTTGGCAGTGTCCTTAGACTAAAACTTTTACTTAGCCTTACATAATCTCATAAGCGAGAATGGAGAGAATGAAATCAAGGCAACTACAATATTCTCTATTTTCGGCTCTTTTATTCCTCCGCCTCTCATATATGAAATGTGTACAGACAAGTCTTTAGTATCAGCCACATGTTTAAAAGGGATTCAGGTAACTAAAAGAAAAGGTAAAGTTCTAAGGATGAGCTGCTCTGCAGGGCTTACAGCAGTAGTCGTGGTGAAGTGGGGCTGTCTCGGTTTCCATGGTGAAACATGTGTTTATACAACTTGGCTGTATTTGGTAAACCCAAAGGAACACCTGAGTTCAGCTTAATCAGTTTCATTACTTTGATTCCTTTCTAAAGATAGATACATTTTGCCTACAAAATAGAATAAAGGGATATCTCTTTTTTCCGATAAGCAGGACATTTTTAATACTGTATTGCATTATTTTTTTGATTTATTATTGCTTATTTCCTTATACATTTATACTATTTTCTTCAATCTCTTATTTCACTGGTGCATAAGGAAGGCTAGTTAGTGTAATTTGTCTCTTTGATTTATTCTGGAAAACACAAATGACTTCTCCCCCACTATATTCTTTTATTTCTGTAATGAAGCTTTTGAATAATCCAGGTTTGTTGGAGATTATTGAGAGTTTTTGAAGCATATGTCACTGCCCTCAGCTTGTCACCTTTTCCTTGAGATGTCAGGAAACACACGACCAACCACATGAGCAAACCAGTAAGGAGAAGAGGTGGCTTTAGGAACAAGAAATTACTATGCACATAATAATATGAATACATAATGTATAATACACAAAGATATAAGTCTCATCTTAATGCAGTTACAAAGAGAAGAGGAAGTAAACATGTCTTGGTCACAAGTTCAAATCCTATGGTCAAAACCATCTGAGCACAAATCCTGGTTGTGTGATCCTGCACACAACCAATAATCTCTTCTAGCCTCAGTTTCCTTTTCTGCAAAGGAGGAAAGTAGGACTAGGTACTCCACATAATTATTGCAAGAATTAAGTTAAAATAAACTGGAACGTTTTCTATACACAGTAAGCATTTAAAAAATTTATGCTGCTGTTATATTCTGAAAGGCAGAGTGAAATATTTGTTATAATTGTTCAAATTTTAAAAAACGAAAAAAAAAAAAAAAAAAACCCTTGTCACAATCAGCAGTGGCCTCCATATTGCTGAACCTGTTTAATCTTGCACCTTTTTCTCATTTGTCCCCTCAGCAGCATTTGGCTTGGTTGATCCCTCCCTCCTTTATCTTCTTCCCTTGGCTTAGAGCACCCTCTCCTTTGGTCTCCTGCCACCTCACTGGCCAGTCCTTTGCCTGTGTTGTTTTTCCTGGAGTTCTGTCCTCAGACTCCTCGTCCTCCATCCACATTCACTTCCTCAGTGATATCTTCTAGTCCCATGGCTTTCCATACTACTGTCTATAACTTACGGCTCCCAATTTATATCTCCGACATTGACCACGCCGTTACCATTGGGGTCCATGTGTCTGTCTTCCAGCTAGATATCTCCATCTAGCCAATAATAGAAGCTCCAAACTTAAAATATTTATAACTGAACGTTTGATTCTCTACTCTGCCCTCAAATAAAGCCTCACTTCCCTCAGTCTTATTGATCTCAGTAAATGGCAACTCGATCACTATCTTTCCAGTTTCTCAGGCAAAAGCCCTCAAGTGGTCCTTGACTTCACTCTTTCTAGTTCATCTTATATATAATCCTCCCATAAATCCTGAAGGTACCACCTTCACAATAAACCCAGAGTCCAACCACTCTAACCTATCACCACTGTAACCTTTATCCAAGCCACCAATAACCTCTGAGACATTGCAACACCTTCCCAACTGCTCTCTCCGCTCCCATCCCTACCCTGACAGTGTCTTGTCTTACAGCAGCCAGAGGGAAGTGTTAAAATATGTCAGATCAACCCTCTGTTAAAAAACTTCCAGGGGGCTTTTTATTTCACTCTGGCTCCAGCCACCTCTGCAAAATCAGTCTCCTACCACTGTCCTCCTTGCTGCCTTGGCTTTCTCAGTTGGGCCATTGCAACAGCCTCCTGTTTCTCTGTTTCCAGTTTTTTTCCTTCCCCCACCCTCCCCGCAATCTGCTCTGATCTCTGGTCTCCTTTCTGTTCTTCAAATACTTTAAAGCCATCTTCGCTATAGGCCTTTTGCATTTGCTGTTCCCTATGCCTAGAAAAATCTTCCCTTAGATAATCCATTTGACTTGTACCTCTGTTCTTTGGGTCTCTGCTCAATATCACCTAACCATAAAGACCTTCCCTGACATCTTAAATAAAAGAGCACTCCCCACCCCAATTACTTTCTATCCTCTAAACCCATTTTATTTTTTCTTCTTAGCACATATCAACACTAGACATGCCATACATCTTTATTTTTTAATTTGTTTGTTGTCTAGCTGCCCCACCAAAATGTAAGTTTCATGAAGGCAGGAGCTTAATTCTAATCACTGGTTTATAGCCCATTGCCTGGCTGACAGTAAATGCTTAGTAAATATTTGCTGAATGCATGAATGAATGAATGAATGAATGAATTGGTCTTCCACTCAATGCACAATTTGTGGTAGTCAACTAGAAGTTTTTAAAAGTTAAAGGAGGGCCGGCCCGGTGGTGCACTGCTACAGTGCACTGCTTGGGAGCGCGGCGGCGCTCCTGCCGAGGGTTCGGATCCCACATACAGACCGGCCGCTCACTGGCTGAGCGAGGTGCGGGCGCAACACCAAGGGTTGCGATCCCATTGCCGGTCCCGGTCCGGTACGGGCGTGACACTGAGGGGCGACACTGAGGGTTGCGATCCGTTGCCGGTCACGAAAAAAGACAAAAAGGAAAAAAAAAAAAGTTAAAGGAGTAGAGAAGACTTGGGTGAATTAGAAAAAAAAAATAGTGAAAAATCAGTAAAACTGGTTATTTGTTCAGTTGATGCCATTAGAAACTGATTTTCCATTGCTGACATTTCCAATTGAAAAGTCACTCCCCTCATTGACTAAAACCTGCCACCAGGCTGAGTCACATAGGACATGCTGCTGAGCCAGTTTTTCTCCTATGTGACCTGAATGACTCAAAGTGCCAATGACAATGTCAGTTTTATGTAGCTGGAACTCCACTTGGAAGTCCGGAATCCATTGTCGACTTCATTCAAGTGCATCTTGCTCAACTTGGTTAACCTGAAACTTCATTCCTTGAACAAGATCACTGTTTTATCTTCTGTCATCCACTCGGTGGATTAGTAATTTGAATGTTAACATTTTTAAGTGAAAACTCTTTAAACAAAACCATTCAAAGAGACTTTCAAAATGCCTGATATAATATTTTTTAGAAAAAAAGAGCAATTTAAGACTTGCTAATTATAAACTAAATATACATGATTTTAATTGAGTGTCAGGAGTCCAAACCTATTGTTTTAGTATAAGAACATCTTACAAAATGCTAAGTATTGTTGTTTGCTGTTTGAATTTGTGCCCCACATGTTAATGAACCATATGCTAAATTTCTAATGCGTGAAAATTTCCTTTCCTCCCCTTCCCCACATAAAGTGAGATGAGTGGGGTGCCCAACCTGATAGAGAAGATAAGAGTTTTATTATTATTACTTATTATCATTATTGTTATTTCTTTTGGAAGAATATTTTTGTTTTAATATTTTTCATGAGTTTTTGTCACTGTCTTCATAAGGAATTTAGAAATCCATATTAGTACTAAATGATGACACCTAAGTCTTTTGGATAAAAGACCCAAAGGTTTAGTACTTCTAAAAATTCTCAGGGAAGCAAAAAGAGAACAAAGAAAGAAAATGGCTTACATTGTCACGATCAAGTAAAAAAGTAGATCTGAACAGGCTTGGGAAAATTGCACACAAACTGCTCCTTTATATATGTTTTTGATCTTGCTTAAGAAAGATGTCCAGTTTGTTGAATGCTCACCTCCAGTGAGAAGCTAGTGATACCCAGGCAAACTTCCTAAGGCAGTAACTTCAGGTAATTTCTTCAATTTCTCCCAACCTGAAATATTGGTTTGCTACTTACTGGAACATTTGCTTTTAGGTATATAAAAATTAGATCACCACTGTCAACAATGAACAAAGAACTGGACATAATAGTGCAGAGTGCTATGTTAAGTCTCTCAACAATATTAAGAGAAACTGTAGCCTCCATTACGATCACTTCAACGGTAACATCTAATGACACTCAATTCTCTGGGTGGGTCAGAAGTTCCTATTAGGTAAAGTCAATTAACTGTTTTTATTCATTGATGGTATCAGTGCAGCATTTCACAATCGCTCTCCTACTTAGTCATAGAATCTTAAAACTGAAAGGCCACTGACTCAAGTTCCATTTATTCCACAAGGAGGTATTGATCAGCTCCAGTGCAATGTGTTGGATACTTGAAAATTCAAAGACACAGTCCAAAAATCTCATGGAACTCCCAGTCTGGTGGGTGAAATTTTTACCACAGTGCTGCTGGAATCAAGGAAAAGCATTATAAATGCAAAGATAGGAACATAGAACTCTGCATGTGGCTTCAGAGGGAGCAGGTGCAGCTGACCGCCAAGTCTTTTTTCTTTTTTAAATTGAAACATAGTTGATTGTAGATATCTGTGGGGTAGAGCATTGAATATCAATACCTGTGTGCAATATATGATGTTCAAATCAAAATTAGTATATTCAACACTATACAATGTAATCAATTTTTGTGGCCCTTTACCAATTCCTCCCTTACCCACCTCGCCTTCCCACCTCTGGTACCTCAGTTCTGTTCTTTCTTTTGAAAGTTCAATGTATACTGTGATTATTGTATCTTTCTTTCTTTATTATTATTATTTTTTTAGCTCCCACTTATGAGTGAAGACATGTGGTTTATTTCTCTTTCTGTGCCTGGCTTATTTCCCTTAATTTTCTCTAAGTTCATCCACATTGCTGCAAATAGCAGTATTTCATTCTTGTTTTTGGCGGAGTACTATTCCACTGTATACATATACACCTTTTCCTTATCCAGGTGTTCAACGATGGACATTTAGGTTGGTTCCAACTCTTGACCATTGTAAATATAGCTTCAATAAACATGGGAATGAAGGCATCCCTTCAACATGATGATTTCCATTCCTTTGGGTATATACCAAGCAGTGGAATTGCTGGATCGTATGGCAGCTCTCTCTGTAGTTGTTTGAGGAAACTACATATCATTTTCCATAATGGCTGCACCAATTTACAGTCCCACCAACAGTGTAGGAGATTCCTCTTTCTCAATCTCTTTACCAGCATTTGTTATTCCCTGTCTTTCTGTAATAGCCAGTCTAACTGGGATGAGATGATATCTCAATGTGGTTTTGATTTGCATTTCCCTGATGCTGAGTGATGCTGAGCATTTTTTCATGTGTCTGTTGGCGATGTGTATGTCTTCCTTTGAGATATGCCTGTTCAGCTCCTTTGCCCATTTTTTAATCAGGTTATTTGTTATTTTTACTGTTAAGTTGTTTGAGTTCCTTGCATATTCTGCATAATAATCCTTTGTCAGATGCATAGTTTGCAAATATTTTCTCCCACTCTGTAGGTTGTCTTTTCACTCTGTTAACTGTCTCTTTTGCTGTGCAGAAACTTTTCAGTTTGATATAATCCCATTTGTTTATTTTTGTTGTTGTTGCCTATCCTTTTGGGGTCATGTTCATAAAGTCTTTGCCCAATCCTACTTCCTGAAGTGTTTTCCCTATGTGTTCTTTTAGGAGTTTTATAGTTTCAGATCTTATATTTAAGCCTTTAATCCATTTTGAGTTAATTTTGGTATATGGTGAGATGTACAGATCTAGTTTCATTCTTCTATGTATGGATGTCTGGTTTCCCCAGCACCATTTATTTTTTTTATTTTTTTATTTTTGTCTTTTGTCTTTTTTCCGTGTCCGGCAACGGATCGCAACCCTCAGTGTTGCCCCCGTACTGGACCGGGGACCGGCAACAGGATCGCAAGCCTCGGTGTTGCACCCGCGCCTCGCTCAGCCAGTGAGCGGGAGCCGGTCTGTATGTAGGATCCGAACCCTCGGACAGGAGCGCCGCCGCGCTTCCCAAGCGGCGCACTATCCAGTGCGCCACCGGGCCGGCCCCCCAGCACCATTTATTGAAGAAGCAGTCTTTTCCCCATTGTATCTTCTTGGTGCCTTTGTCAAAGATCAGTTGGCTGTAGGTATGTGGGTTGATTTCTGGGTTCTCCATTCTGTTTTATTGGTCCATGTATCTGTTTTTATGCCAGTACCATTCTGTTTTGGTTACTATGGCTTTGTAGTATAATTTGAAATCAAAAGTCAGGTAGTGTTATATCTCTAGCTTGTTTTTTTTTTTCCCCAAAGTGGTGCTTTGGCTATTCAGGGTCTTTTGTTGTTCTATATGAATGTTAGGATTGTTTTTTCTATTTCTGTGAAGAATGTCATTGGTATTTTGATGGGGATTGTGTTGAACCTGTAGATCACTTTGGGTAGCATGAACATTTTCACAATGTCAATTTTTCCAACCCAAGAGCATGGAATGTCTTTCTATCTTTTTGTGTCCTCCCTAATTTCTTTCAACAGTGATTTGTAGTTCTCATTATAGAGATCTTTCGCCTCCTTGGGTAACTTTATTCCTAGGTATTTTATTTTTTGGGTGATTATTATAAATGGGCTAGCTTTCTTGATTTCTTTTTCTGATAGTTCATTATTGGAGTATTAAAATGCCACTGATTTTTGTGTGTTGATTTTGTATCCTGCAACTTTCCAAAATCATTTACCAATTTTAAGAGTTTTTTTGGTGGGGCTGGCTGGTTAGTTCAGTTGGTTAGAGTACAGACTTGTAACACAAAGGTCAAGGGTTTGGTTCCCCATAATGGTCAGCCACACATAAAAAATAAAGGTTTTTGTTTTTTTTTAAAAAAAGAGTTTTTTGGGCCGGCCCTATGGCTCAGTCAGGAGAGTGCGGCACTGGGAGCACAGTGGTGCTGGGAGTGCTGAGGCTGCAGGTTCGGATCCTATATAGGGATGGCCAGTGCGCTCACTGACTGAGCACGGTACGGGTGACACCAAGCCAAGGGTTATGGTCCCTTTACAGGTCCCCCCCCCAAAAAACAGAGATTTTTTTTGTAGAGTCTTTAGGCTTTTCTATATATAGGATCTTGTCATCTGCAAACAGGGGCAATTGGACTTTGTCTTTTCCAATCTGGATGTCGTTTATTTCTTTCTCTTGCCCAATTGCTCTGGCTAGTACTTCTGATGATATTGGTGGTGGGTTTATTGTATATGGCTTTTACTGTGTTGAGATGCTTTCCTTCTATACCTAGAAGAGCCTTTCTAGAGCCTTTATCATGAAGGGATGTTGCATTTTGTCAAATGCTTTTTCTGCATCTATTGAGATAATCATATGGGTTTTGTCCTTGATTTTGTTGATGTGATGCATCAGATTTATTAACTTGTGTATGTTGAACCATCCTTGCATTCCTGGGATGAATCTCACTTGATCACAGTGTATAATTTTTTATTTTTGATGTGTTGCTGTATTCTGTTTGCTAATATTTTGTTGAGGATTTTGCATTTATATTTCATCAGAGTTATTGGCCTGTAATTTTCTTTTTTTGTTATACATCTATCTGGTTTTGGTATCACGGTGATATTGACCTTATAGAATGAGTTCGGGAGAATGGCTTCTGTTTCAGTTTTTTGGAAGAGTTTGAAGATAATTGGTATTAATTTCTCTTTAAAGTTTTGGTAGAATTCAGCAGCAAAGCCATCTGGTCCTGGGCTTTTCTTTGTTGGAAGACTGATGATTACTGTTTCCATTTTGTTGCTTGTTATTGGTACAGGTTTTCTATGTCTTCTTGGTTCAGTCTTGGTAGTTTGTATGTGTCCAGAAATTTGTCGGTTTCCTCCAGGTTTTCAAAATTTTTTTCAGATATTTATTTATAATCGTCTCTAATGATTCTTTGTATTTCTGTGGTATCAGTTGTAATGTCTCCTTTTTCGTTTCTGATTTTTGTTATTTGGGTCTTCTCTCTTCTTTTTTTAGTTAACCTAGCTAATGGTTTATCTATTTTGTTTATCTTCTTGAAAAACCAATTTTTTATTTTATTGATCTTTCATATCATGTTTTTGTATCTCTGTTTCATTTAGTTCTGCTCTGATCTTAATTTTTTTTTTTCTGTTTACTATTTTGGAGTTGGATTGTTCTTGTTTTTCTAGTTGTTTGAGGTGCAGCATTAGGTTGTTTATTTGAAATCTTTCTATTCTTTTGATGTAAACATTCATTGCAATAAATTTCCCTCTTAGTACTGCAACCCTTAAATCTTGAGGAATAAATAGGAGATGACCTGACAAGAAGGATCTAGAAGGTTGGGGTGGTAAGCAAGGAAGGGAAGAACATCTGAGCTGTGCTGTCCAATACCACAGCCAATAGACATCTGTGCATATTTAAATTAGTTAAACTAAAATAAAACACTAATTTTAATTTCTTGGTCACACTGGCCTCATTCTGAGAATTTAATATCCACATGTGGCTAGTGTTTCCCATATTGGACTGTGTAAATATAGAAGATTTTCATCATCAGAGAAAGTTCTATTGGACAGCAGTGACTCTGAACAAAAAGAACAACAAAAGCACAGAGACCTAAGAGCAAACATTGGTGGAAATAACTGCAGGTGGTTAAGTACAGCTAAAGGACAGGGTACCTAAAAAGAGAGAGTGGCAGGTGATGAGCCAGGAGTCATGGGTCACTGTGAGCTGACCCTTGACTTCCTTATCTGATGCCACAAAATTCCGGATTGGAGTCTTGGCAGATTCTGCCTCTCGTTATCAAGTCATTACAGCATTGGAAAGCTGCATGGCTGAAACACTTGAACAAGCATCGTTGGTTCATCAGTTGTGTTTATGAAACCATGTGTCTTTCGGTAATGAAGGCAACTTACCACATCATGAATTCATTACTTTTCTTTGAAAAAGGGGTATTGAATTTTTTATTTGGGCATCTTATCCCTCTTTTTACTTTTTATATATTAAAAAGAATTCATGCAATATTTTTCACTTACAGAAACTGTTTTGTTTTCTTTTTAATAGTTTCTTAGTCCTACTGCACGCAGATTTTTGGTACAGCCAACTTTTGGCTGTAGGAATACATGATTATGCTATTAAGAGTTCAAGAATGACTCTAGGTAAGTTTCATCCAACCAAGCAATTTTTCTCAAGTAATTAAAAAGGGGTTACAATGAGACTTTAAAAATAATATAGACAAATTTACAAATATACATGATTACATTAATACTTTAGGTTTCCCTCTCCTGCAATCCTTGGTTTCCTTAGCAGACCACATGGGAGTGCAGGGGGTACAAAGGATTGGGGTCCCTTAACTTCTTCAAGCTGTTTCTTCATCTGTAATGCAGTGTTGAAATGGCCTCTCTAGAGGTGTGGCGGATACCGAGGAAACTAACACACTTAGCACATGAGATCATTCTGTGTATCTGTTGAGAAGGATAAGAGGACACAGGTGGCTGTCCCCCAGATACTGATGGTACTACAAGTTTGTTCCAACTTCTGGGAACTAAGCCTCCTGGGTTCTGAGACCCTTTACACCAAAAATGTATATCAAAGATGATAAAGTGACAAAACCACAAAAATAATAAATAACTCATATTAACACTGGATACAGACACCTACATACTTTCATGAAATGGGTATTTATCATGGAGGTCTCAAGCTTTCTCATTCACAATATCCTTCATGACTCTTTAGGTTTTTATACAGGGTCCTACACCAAAATACATACCTAACATTTTCATTTATTAAGTAGTTACAGCAAAATGACATATTGATAATAATTCATGCAGTGACGAACAGATGTTATTGTGTTACCTAAGAACATTTAGAATATCCCAAAATACCTTTCACTTCACTTCACTGCAGCACCTTAGGCACCTCAATACACAGTTTGGGAACCATGGATTTAGCATTTTATACTTTACAAAGCACTTTCACAGCTACTATCTCACTTATCTTCACTGCGAGTACCTTGAGACAGCACATAGATGAGAAAACTGTGACTGCAATAGAGTGCATTCAAGGCTGCATAGCTAGGAAGGAAGTTGCAAGTAAAGACATAAGTTTACTGGAATCTGACTCCAGTCTTCCTCCTGCTCTGTCTGCTATTTCTTCCTCTACTCAGCATGCCAATGGCATCTTTTATTAATCTCGTTTCCCACAAAAACTTAGTAAACAGAGATATGCAAGAAAAATTTGCATGTCAGGATACTCCTTTCCAAATTTATATTGTAATTTCTTGACTAGGCAAAGTATTATTTCATAATATTTTTTATAATATGTGAACCGACATGTGCATCAACACACACACAAAACTATTGTAGCAGGATTATACATGTCTTAGAATAAAGCAAGGTACAAGGTTTCAGATGAAAGTAGAAAATCTGTCATGTAACTTACAGAATGATAACAATATCTAATAGTTATTGAAATATTAATATGTGCCAGGCACCTTCTAAGTGATTTACAAAAATTAAACCTTTCCAATAACTCTGGGGTGTAGGTACTATTTTTATCCACTTTTTAAAGGTGATAAACTTGAAGATCAGAGGAAGTAATTTAACCAATATAAAAAAGAACTGTAATAGCCAAAACAATCTTGAAAGAGAAAACAGGTTGGAGGATTCACACAACTGGATTTCAAGATTTACTTTAAATCTTTACTATTCTGTGATCAAGACAGTGTGATATTAGCAAGAGGATAGACATATAGATTAATGGCATGGGACAGAGTCCATAAATAGACCCACACAGTGGGTCAACTCATTTTAAACAAAGGTGCCAAGGCAACTGAATGGAGAAACATCCATATGCAAAAAAAGAAAAAGATCCCCAATCTATACCTGGCACCATGGTACCAGATAAAAATTAAACTCATAACAGATCATAGACCAAGTGTAAAATCTAAAGCTATAAAAACCTTTGTGACCTTGATACACAAAATTTCTTAGGACACAAAAAGCAAGATCGATAAAATAAATAAATAAATAAATTGGACATCATCAAAATTTAAAAGAACACTTTAAAAAATGAAAAGACAAACCACAGGCTGGGAGAAAATATTTGCCACACATATCTGATGAAGAATGTGCATCCAGAATTCATGAAGAATTTTCAAAATTCAATAATAAGAAAACAACCTAACTTTCAAAATGGGCAAAAGATTTTAACAGAAATTAACCAAAGAAAATACAAATCCATGGTTCCCAATTAACCAAAGAAAATACATAGATATTTAATAAGCACACACACAAAATGCTCGAAATCATTTATTGTCAGGGAAATGCTAATTAGAACCACAGTGATGTACCATTACACACCTGTTAGGATGGCTAAAATTTTTTAAATTGACAAAATCATATATGTAGAGCAACTGGAACTCACATACATTAACTGGTGAGAATGCAAAACGGTGCTCCCACTTTGCAAAACAGTTCGCCAGCTTCTCGGAAAGTTAAACATATGCTCACCATACAGCCCCACAATCCCACTCCTAGGTATTTATCCCTCAGAAAATGAAAACACATCCACACAGAGATAAATGTTTATAGCAGCTTTATTCATAATCACCAAAAAACTGGAAATGATCCAAGGTCCCTCAGCTCGTAAGTGGACAGACAAATCATGTTGCGTCCATGTAATAGAATACCACTCAACAACAAAAAGGTAAAAATAACTGATATACACAGTGTATCACTTCAGTAACAACTTTTTTACATTCATTTCCCTTAGAATCACTCCTACAAAACATCACTGCTGTCATCAGATTTGTCATCAAACTATAAAGTAGATTGTAACATGTATCTCTATAATCACTTACACTTTTCAGTCTTATTTTACAGAATAGGCTGTCACTGAATTGAATTTGATAAATACTCTAGTTTCCATGATGAGATCAAGTAGATACATCCTAATGATCAGCAACACATTCACAAATACCAACCCACTGGCTCATGGCATCCCTCAGGTACTGATTTTTTCCAGTTTCTATTTCAGAAGGTGAACTTACCTTAAATGTGTCTTCCAATTCTGATGGAGTCTTACTGTAACCTCTGGCACACTGAATGTTGGAAAGAAGTGTAAAACAGAGTTCCTACTACTGTCTAATCAAAGAGACAGAATTCATGACTTTTCTTGAAAGAACCCAATTTCTGGTCATTTTATTCTTTGTAATAAAGTTGACCAAGTAAATAATTTAGTTACTATTATTTTAATAATATTTCATATGAATGATTTGGTATTTCAGGGAAAATTATTTTGTTCAATCATATGTCCAATTTTTCATGAAGAAAAGATGGAATATATGATATTATGTAACGTGATTTATGATTCATACAGTTCAGAATACTCCAGCCTCTTATTATAAAAATGAAATTATAGTTCTCTTTCTAAATCCACTTGAAAGCTAAAAAAGTTGATCTCATAGAAGTGGAGAGTAGAACAGTGGTTACTACAGACAGGTAGGGGAAGGGGAGGAGAGGAGAGGGTGGTCAGTGAATACACAATAGTACAGAGACAGGAAGAATGGGATCTGGGGTACTTTAGTATCAACAAAGTACTGTGTATCTTTGAATAGCTAGTTGAGATGATGTTGAATGTTCCTAACATAAAGAAATAACAAATGTTTGAGGTGACAGATGTACTCAGCACCCTGATATGATCATTGCACACAGTATGAATGTACTCCAATATCATATTGTATTTCAAATATATACAATTTTCATGGGTCAATTGAGAAAAATAAATTTAAAAGAGAGAGAAATAGAGAGTAGAATAGTGGTTACCAGAGGCAGGGAAAGGGAGGGGACATTGGGGACCCAGGAAAGGTTGGTAGACAGGTACAAAGTCACAAAGTAACAGTTAGATAGAAAGAACAAATTCTGGTGCTCTAGGGTGACAAGAGCTAATAATATTGGTTTGTACGTATCAAGATAGACAGAAAAGAGGATCTTGACTGTAATAACCACAAAGAAGTGATAAATGTTTAGGTGACAGACATGCTAACTATTCTGATTAGATCATTACACAATATATGCATGTATCGAAACAACAAACTGTACCCCATAAACACGTGCAATGAAAAAAATAAAATTCAAATTAAAAAAATAAGATGGGTGGAAGCAAGGGAGGAAGAGCCACACAGAGGGACACAAGTAGAAAAGAACCTTTCTCTCCTCTCTTTCTGCCATCTTCAACCCAGTCACAGCAGTGAACCAGATTATACCATTCAGACAACAGTGCCCTAACACAGCAATCTTGCAACTTCTTGGTCTCAAGACCCCTTTCCACTTTTAAAAACTATTAATGATAGTTTAGATGACTTTTTGTGTATCTGAGTTATATTTAGTAATATTGCTGCACTAGAAATTAAAACAGAATTTAAATATGTATTTATTAATTCACTAAAAATCCCATTACATTATAATATTATTAACATTTTTATTAATACTTTACGTGTTAATATTAAAAACAACATGTTAATATTTATATTCCAAAAAATAAACTTAATGAGGACAGAGGTATTGTTTCACATTTTTTGCAAATCTTTTTAAAGTCTGGCTTGATAGAAGACAGCAAGATTCTCATACCCACTTCTGCATTCAATCTGTTGCAATATCACCTATCACTTAGCCTCTGGAAAACTCTCCTGCACACTCATGGGAAAATGAAAGTGAAAAACAGCAAATAATGTTTTAGTATTGTTACGAAAATGACTCTGTGGAGCCAGGGAGAGGTCCTCTCCACCACAGTACCCACTCCAAGCTTCTTTATGCCAAGCCAAGATGAAACACAACCCCAGCTCAGAAAGACGAAGTAGCCACACCTCTATCCCAAACTAGGACCTTTTATTTTGAGGCTTCATCCTCTGCCTCAATATTAAGCCCTCCCAGCATGACTGACAGTGGACGTATCTACTCCCTCCTTGAGATAACCATCACTCCCATCCACTGGGGGAGATCTGACCCTGAAAACTGCAAAAGTCATTCACTTAACAATTACCCAAAGGCTGAGTTACACAGTCTTTACCACATTCATCTTGTTAAACATCCACAAAGATAAACAATAACATCATTGACAAGGACCAAATTAGTAATATAAACAACTTATTCTGGGCTCTCATACTATAGTGATGGGAAGGATAGAGTGATATGTTAGTGTTTTTCATGACATTAAAGGAACTTAGTGGATCCCAACCAACATTTGCATAAAGAAATAGAATAGAATAGAATAAAGTAAATAAAATATACCAGACCAGAATACAACCATAACTGGGTTCAAAATGGGTTCTGTCCTTTATTAATATTGACTTTGGGGAATTTACTTAAACTTTTCGCTGCCCAGTGTCCTCATCTGTAAAGTGGGGATAATAGTTTCTATCACATAGGTTTATGAGGATTTCGTGTGTTAATTTTTAAGGCATGTAGAACAGTGCTGGGACATACTAGGCCCTATAAGTATTTGTTAAATACAATATACAAAGTGTGTGTGAATTGGGTTGTGATGAAAAGTTTGGAAAAACTCAAAGCTAGAGGAAGTGAGACATAAACTTAACTTCAGTGAACAGATAGGACACAGCTAAGCAAAAAGTGTGTGTGTGGGAAGGCACTATAGGGTAGAAAGCACGGAGAGGAGAGGGTGTCTGGGTGTATGTCTCTCCTCCCACTGTCTGGAGAGATAGCAAGAGAGGGGAGAACATTAAAGAGGAGAGAAAGTTGTTGTTTTTACCTTATGTAGAATTCTTTTGTACTCAAATCCCCTTTATCAGGACCCAGATGTTTTTAAAATGATGCCAAGCTGTGATAAAAACAGATGTACATGCAGGAAACAGAGCACATCTAGTAAGGAAAGCTGTTGGGTAATTCAGCTTATTAACGACACGTTCTGTGTAGTAACCATTTGCAGATGATCATTAAAATATATCCCCGACAGTCATTTCTTTTGGTTGTTATTGTTTTCAAAGTTTCATCTCTAAAATCTCTTAATACCACTTATCCAGCTGGGCTGAAAGCAAGTTACAACAAGACAATTATTTAACCCTAAACAGGCATAAGGAGGGAGTACAATACAGTTGGAAAGATCTCCAATACTATACGTTGAAACACAGCACAAAGAGTATACCTGCCACTTCCACTAAACTGCACAATCAATTCAGACATGATGAGATCATTCGGAATTGTTTATGTCCATCTAACTTAAATCATTGGATAAAATTTTGAACCTAATCTCGATATGAGAGCTCATCTGATGATACCTTATTTGTGATATATACCCATGCACCTGACCTCTTACTGAACAGGAGCAGGATGAGGGGGTAACAAAGGTGAAAGCTGATTATGTTCCACTGCACTTAATCTCAGTGTCAATGAAAGTTCCATTCATTTGAATCAGTTCAGAAAACCTGCAGGGAAATTCTGTACTGTTGATATAAAAATATGATCCAGAATGAGATCTTAAGGAACCTTAAAATATCATCAGTCTTGAGGTAAGTAATGTATTAGCCCCCATTCTACAAATGTACCAATTAAGCCAAAAGAGATTAAGCAACTTGGATCATGAAACTAATAAAGGGTGAAGGAATGTAGTGACAAAACCCAACTATCCCAGAGTGTTCTTGATGCTGTATTGCTTGAGGTTTTTCCCATCTTCTTATATATTATTCAAGAATATAGTGTGTGTTACAAGTCAGGTATCCAATGTGTAAATAGATATCGCACCTGAAAAAGACATGTACCAACTAACTGCAGGGCTGGATTGCCTGAGTTACAGACCATGCGACTGAATCCAGCAGGTATGATGTAAGTATAAATTCACACTGTATATTTCATACCAAGCTTAACAATAACAGAAAATACTTTCCTTCAGATTACCTGGTGATTCAAGTAGTAGACATCTACTAAACTCACGGTTAGGGAAGATGAACAACAGGTTTGGTAACATTATACTTCATGGAATGTCAGTCATGAGACTTTCATGGAGAAGCAAATTTTTTTGTTTGTTTGTTTTATTTTAATGACATATTTTCATATAGTTAGGAAGGCGTGTGCCCATTCAGATGTGTAACTATGACACCAGGAAGGATGGCATTAGAGTGAAACCCATGAGGCAATGACCTTAAGTACAGGTGGTTGCCACGATGTCTATTATTAGGATAAGTGAGATACAGTCAGAAGTCAGGTTGCAAAATGGCAGGATGGAAGGCCAGTTTCCCCTGACAAAGTGCAAAGGCATGCTATAAACACTTGCATGAACAAACAGCCTTAGCAGCAACCACAACCAGGAGAAAAATTAGAGGAGATTTTCCACAACAAAGGAAGTATTGTTCTCCTGTGGTCACCCTTAAATTCATCCTTTGTTGTAGAAGACGCTGAGGCTCCACCATGGAACTGTGGCATCCCACCCAGCATTCTCCCTGTGGGCCAAAGTGATGGAATAAATTGATTCATAATGAATTGTGCCTTCTGACTAGGGATCCCACATCTCCAGTTCAATAGCAAAGAGTTCTCCAAAGAACAATGAGGTACAGTGAGCCAAGCTGACAGCCGGCAAAGCAGACGTGGGCAGATCCAGTTTTCTCTCAGAGGCTGGCACCCTGTCTGACCTCAGACAGGACAGCTACCTCGGGACTCCCTTTCTTCATCTTGATGGTGGGACTCCCCATGCTGGTGCTTGGAGGTGTTATCACTATACATGAGCATATAGCCCTTTTGTGAGGCCTTTTTTTTTTCAAGGTATGGAAGCCAAAACCTGTTTGCTAAGGGAAATGAAAAGCTTGCAAGAAAACACATTTTGGTTGTGTAACAGATGTGGATGGTGCCAGACCAACTGTCTGCGTTCATGTGAAGTCAGAGGGGAAATTTCACAAACAGGGATACAGGGAATCTTGGTAAACCCTCCTGCTGGGGAGGCCTCTATCATCCTATGACTCCACCAATGCTCTCCCCACCCACCCCCGCCCCCAGTTGGGATATTAATCATCTCTTCCATGTCATCAAGGTGTGCCTGGACTGATTTTTGCCTTCTCGGTATCAAAGTACATGTGATTCAAAAACATTTGTTAATTCAACAAGGATATCTATTGAGAATCTCTTTAGTCCTTTGGCAGAAAGAAATGGGATATAAAGGGGTAATAATATAATACTTTAGTAAGCTCTAACAATGTGCCAGGCACTGATAATATAAAAGGTAAATAAGACATGGCCTTAGGTTTTGAGGGTCTCAGGATCTAGTGAGCAGTCTGACGGGTAAATAGATAACACAGGGTCAACACCATAGCAGAGGTAGCTAGAGAGTGTGTAGAAGCCACAGGAAATTGCCTGCAGTCCTAAGGTATGTTTATGCCATTCTTTCCACCTGTTTTTGGACCAGCAGAAATCCTTGAAAGGAGCATGTTGTCCTCAGAGGGTTCCCACCCTACTCCCCTTCACCTGGTCAGGTAAGAATGAAAGAAAGTAAGTATAGGCGGGGTTCTGAGTGATACGATTTGGTGCAAGTTCAGTTAAGCTAGTAAAGCCCATTTCTGAAAGAACTTCCTGTACACAAGGTACCGTGACTGTCTCCAACTCATGATGAATAAATGAAATAATTGATCGCAACAGACACATTGCCTAAAAGAAAGTGGCTCACACAATCATATGACTTCTATTTTTCCTGTTCTGGGGTGTGGTTAGGTGACTTTCCCTTGGTTAAGGGACTTTTGAGTCTGACTACATAAGGTTAAGTACAATCGCCAAGGAAGGACCCAGCCAGGAAGTGTTTGCAATTTGATAGGGAACAAAAAATCCCTATATGTTACAAAATGAAAACAAAACAAAAAACAAAAAACCTGACTGTAAACATTTTGGGCTTGAATTTTAAATCCTGTGATTATTTCAGCTTTTCTCAGTACTTTCTCATTAGCAGATACTGAGTAGAATACAATTACAATTAAAGATAATGTGTGCTGCTTTACTTCCTCTCTCCTTCCCAATCTGCAATACCCCAATGCAAAATAAAGCCAGAAGAATATAGAAATGATCATTTCCTTCTCCTTCTAATACTTTCCCCTCCAGATCTTCCAACTCTATATAGATAGAGGTTTTGGAACCCTGAAAAATAGTTTTCTTTGCTACTGTTTCTCCTTCAGCTTCGAACAATGAAAAACTCACCACTTTTTTTCCTCCTCAGATTTTAAGAGATTAATTCAAAAACTAAACATGAACGTGAACATTCACAATCTAATCCTGAATGTGAAAAGTCAAAGGGGAATATTTGTGTTTTAAATTTTCACTGAAAGTGAAGATAGGGCTGGAGGAAGACAGAGACCTGGGAGAAGAGGAGAGACCCCCCCCTCCCCCCAGGTCATCTCCCAAATTCTGTTCCTATTAAGTTCACTAGCACTCCTTTTTAAAAATTAGTTTGTTACAGGTGATGAAATTGTCTGTAGAAGTGACTAGAAAATAATGTTCAACAGTCTTTTACAAATGGGGGCAGAAATAGGAGGCAAGAGGGAGGGTGGAAACTCCTCAGGTTTGTTACTACTGACTGTAGAGTTGCTTTATTGTGTGCACTTGTGTTCATCCATTTTCTATTGCTTATAACAGAATTCCTGATGCTGGGTCATTTATAAAAAAATAAAATTTATTTCTTACAGTTTTGGAGGCTGGGAAGTCCAAGGTCCAGAGGGCACATCTGGTGAGGTCCTTCTTCTTGGTAGGAGCTCTCAGCAAAGTCCTAAGGCGGTAAAGGGACTCACATGGCAAGAGTGGCAAGAGTGTTTTTGCATGCTCACTTGCTCCCTGTATAAAGCCACCAGCCTACTCCCTGATTAACCATTAATCCATTAACCTATTAATCCGTGAATGGATGAATCCATTCATGAGGGCCTAGTCCTCACTATCCAATCATCCCTTAAAGGCCCCACCTTTCCAATATCATATTGGAGACTAAGCTCCAACTTGAGCTTGGGGGGACATTCAAACCAAAGCAGCACTCAAGAATACTGAGAAAGGACAGTTAGGGAAAAAAACATTAGAAATTGGAGGCCGATAACAACTAATACATTCTGAAGTGCTTACCATGCCAGCACTCTTCTAAGCATTCTATACTTATTAATTCACTTATTTCTCACAATCCTAGGAGGCTGTAGGATTATTAATCACATTTTACAGGTGAGGAAATGAAGCACAGACAGGTCTAGTAACTTGCCAAAGACACACAGCCAGGAAGCTTGTATTTGAGCTGAGGCAGTGAGGCTCCATGATCTGTTTTGCAGCATTACCTCCTATATTTCAACACCCATTTCACAAGAATTTATTGAGCTGCATTTTCAGAGTAGGAGGAAAGGGGAAATGAGCAGGGATATTCAAAGAAAGTTAAAATAGGAAGTGGCTGAGGCAAGAAGCACCACCAATTGAAGAGCTGAGGGCTGATCACAGATTGTCCAGATCTTTGTATTCAAATGGTCAGGAAGCAACCTTGAGCAGAGCTTCCAAGATCTTACTCCCTTGGAGCTGGAGAACATAACAGAGCTTCCCCAGAGTTTCCCTTGGGGAGTTACTCACTTGTGTGAGGGGGGCATTTCCTGCTCCAGGTCCCCTAAGTCACAGTCCTTTGGCTCACCAGCTGAGCCGTCCTGGAGCTTGACTGTTCCCACCCTGACTCGAGCTTTTGCCATTAGACAATCTATTCCCGAGTGGCACCCACATCAGAATTTGTGCTGAGCTTCTCTATTCTCTTCTCACCCTGTCTTCCTTTTATCGCCATCCTATGAATACATGTGGTCCTTCTCAATTCACAAAACAACCAAACATCAGCCTTGGAGGGGGCCTGAGTGATGACCCAGTTTGGGGTTGTCAGCCGGGGCTGAGAGTTATTGAAAAGGAACCTGTGTCTAAATTGGGGAAGAGAGAGCAATAAGATTCTGATATTGTTCAAAAGGAGGTGTGGGTTTTTTAAAAGGTTTAGAATTGATATTCTGCTTCAACTGCTACTTTGTGCTGCTGGGGACTGAGGCCCAGAGGGGAGAAATGACTTAGAGTGGGTCATGGAACTGGTTAAGGGCAGGTGGTAAACGAGGCTCCAGATCTCCTGCCCTGGCCTCAGTGCCGCTATTTCCACCATCACTGATGAGCAGCCTCTGGGCACTCAGCCTTCATGGCTCTCCCGGCTTCCTCCTGGACCCTTCTGGAGACAGTGGTCAGGGAATGTTTTCACAGAACTGTCTTCAACTTTCATTCTCTTAGACCGTAAGTCGCCTCTTAGCAGGTGCAGATCAGAAGTTGCTGTTCTCCCCCTTCCCCACTTGCTTATTTCTAGATTCCCTTTCTATCCCACCCCCACCTGAAGACCCTGGTCTTCCTCCTACATCCTTTCTTTCACTGTCCTCTCCATTCCTCTCCTTACTCGATTTTTTGCAACTCGCTCTTGAGAGCTCTCAGACTACCCGTGGGGACTCAGGCCAGACCGCATCCATGGCTCTTGTGTCTTCACAGCCAGCTTTGCACAGCCTGTCTTGGGGGTCTGAGCTCACACCCCTCTTTCCATCATCCACGGAGAGAAGGGTAGGGCTGTGTGCTATTGCACTGTCCCTGCTGGTGACCCAAGAATGCCAAGCAGGCTGCATCTTGTACCCAGCCAGTCAGCCCTCAACACCCACAGAACAACTAAGTGGTTTGTCTTAACACTCAGCTCCCAGACTCCCAGCTCACAGCCCCAGACAGATCTAACTTTGACTCTCGTGACTTCTTCCCTGCAGGGATGCTCAGCCATAAAGAAGCTCACAGCCACCACGGTGTTCATAAGATGATGATGACTGCTCTCCACTGAACACCCACTAGGTGACAAGAATCTTGATAGGTCCTTTACATATATGATCTCAAACTTCATAAGAAACCTCTGAGAAGTAATCATTATCACCAATTTGCTGATGAGGAAGCTGAGCTGTTGTAAACAATTTGTCCTCTGTCTCACAGTTATACAATGCTGAAGTTGGAGCTAACACCCCGGTCTGCCATGGGCACAGTCCAAGCTCTTTTTACCACAGCATCTACATTTTTGGCCCAGTGTTATAACTCATTCTAATTTCAGGCATTATCCTGCGAGATACTTCTCGTGAATGCATGCCACATTTAGATATGGGGACCTGCTTCCTTTATCTCTCACTGGAGTCTGTTTGCACATCTCACTCTTCATGGTCCTCTGCCATGCCCTGCTGCCCTTCACAACTTACAAGCGTGTCTTTTCCTCTGGTCACTTGGGCCCTTCCTCTTCCCTCCTTGAGTCTCTGTAGAGGAAGTCACTAAAAGTGGCAGAGGACTAGGATCTCCCTTCCCTGCTCTTGCTCTTCCCTCTCTCACAGCTGTAGTTTTGTTTCCTCCACAGATGGGGTCGACCCAAGCTTTACTCTTCCCTTCTGGACTGATATTCAGGTTCTTTCCCTGGGTACTTCTGTGAAGGAGCAGCTCCTGGGGGCCACTCTGCTTCCTGATCAGCACCGCAGTGCACCTTTCTGCCATCTGGCTTCCATTCGGCTATCATCAAATAGTATTTGCTGGACAACGTTCTTTCCATTTATTCTCACCCCTCCCTCCCAGGCAACTGACAACTTAGCCTGAATCTTACTGCACTAGCAGCTGGTGGGACAGCAGCGAGGGCAACATCTTTTAGGCAGGAACAGGGCTAAGACTTTGTCAAAAGCCGTGAGGCTTGTCAGAAACAGAACACTGCCCAGAATCTCAACTGGAGACAAGGTTTTACTTAGTCTAGTACTTTATCCATTACACCAGAAGTTCTCAAACTTTGCTTCAAAAGTAGAAAGGAGATGATGTTTCACGAAAATAATGGTGGTCTCCCAACTCACAGCGGGTAAAAAGACAATAGGTAGACTTTTATCATTTTTGTTTCATGAAATTTTCTAATTTTTAAAATACATTCAACTACTTATCTGGAAAAAAATAAATGAATAATTCACAACAAAATGTTATCAGAAACTTATAAATATATTTTTAAATGCTTGATGTACTTTTTTTTTTTTTACCATTTTGCAAATATGTACGTACACTAAAATGATAGTTTCTGCTAGTAAAAATCACTGCTTCCTAAAATGAAACTTATTACATCAATATTTAACTTCAGGATTTTCCCATCAGCACCTCTGGACTAAATTTTCTTAAGTGGAAGGTGGTTGGGGAAGGGGTGCCTGAGTTTTCTGCCTTCTCACTAGAATAATTCAAGTGCAAGATCAGCCTTGGGCAGTCTGGATCAGAGCTCTTGTGTGGCTGCCAAGAGTATTGGAGCTTCCTCTGTGTTGCTAGGGGAGTATCAGCCAGGGGTGGCAGGCAACACCCAGTAGGAGCCAAGGGTGGGGAAGGAGGCCAGAGCTGGCTGCTGAAGAGGCGCAGCTCCTCCTGCACCGTTACCCCCTTCTGCCCCAGGTTTTTATTTAACTTTTGCTTGATGTCTCTCTTTCTTTACTGAGGTTTCTGCAGATTGTGATTTTATTCAGCTCCCACTCATTGAAGTGCTGGGCTGTGCTGGAGAGGGAAAGAGGCAGCACGTGGCTATGACAGATCTCAGGTCTTAACCCCTGCAGGGAGGGGCAAGCACTTTGGCCATTGCAATTTAGGATGTCGTACTCACTTTCCATGATGCCAACACCTGTGGAATACAAGCAGAGAGAAAATAGCAGTTGCCTTGGCCACACGTAGTGTTTTGACCTATTGTAGGTACACCTCTTCACCAAGTCACAAGGACACTGAAAACATTCATAAAGTAAGCACCTCATCCTGTAGCACACAGAGAAAAGGCAAAGGCCTCTGGGCCGGCACCAAGGAATGCTCCCCGTTCAGGCTTTCATCGTAAGTTCTCCCCTGTCTTGCAGAAGTACTGAACTTGACTGCAAAGCTACTCAATAGTAAATTGTCTCTCCTGGTGTATGAAGAATGAGAAAGGTCACCCACTGATTTCAGTAGTGAAACTCTCGTTCATGGAAGGCCAGGCATGTGGTGTGGTGGGCAGCATGCAGACAAGCAGGAAGCAGCAGGTCATAGAATTACTTGTCCTTCACGAAGCTGGGGCTGTGTGGTCACTTGTCTCAATGGGTACTATGTTCTCTCTCCCCAACAAAATCAACAAGGTCTCCTTGAAAATTTGAAGCAAGATCTGTGAGGGGTGCTGTCTCTTTCATAGGGTGTAAGTGGGAAGCTTAATTTAGTCCTGACTGATACCCCAGCAGAGCTTGACCCCTCCTGTGTGTGTGAGAATGACCCTGTGTTATGCTCACACTATCCCCACAGCCCCATTCTGATTCCAGTGATTTGGGGTGGGGCCAGAGCCTTGAGATTTTGTAAACCAAACCCAGCTGGTTGGAATGGGCAGTCATGATTAAGAACCACTTGCTTGGTGTCCCTGATCTATTGGACGTCTTGCCCCAAGCCTCACTCAGGAGCATGGCGGTCCCTTTAAGAGAAAAACAAAAGAGCCTCTTTTCACTCATTTGGTGCCAGAGACCATGTCCCCAATACCTCATTTTATGCACAAGCTCTCAATACAGGAAATGATGCGGCTCCTCAGGAAGATGAGGCCTGGGTTGTCAAGCCTAACCTTAACCACTCACTGGGCCAATGCGCAGTACAGGACACAAAGACTCGCTCAGAGACTCAGAGAGAAAGCACTCAGTCCCTGGAAAAGTTGCTTAACCTCTCTGGTCTCAGTGTCCTTACTGTAAAATAGAGCATTGGACTCATTAGATAATCTCTGAATTCCTTTTGGCTTTAAAAATGTGTAAGTTAATGGTGTTTTAGTCAATGCATCTGATTATTTCAATCTGTAATAACCTGTACTTTCCATCTACAAAATAGAAATGAAAACATCATCCCAAGGGGGTTTGACATATAAATTCTTAGTTTTAAATGCCAAAGAATTTTAAAGCTTTCTTTTGTAGCTAAATTTCATCTTGAATGTATGAGTTGAAGCAAATCAAGTCTGGTCAAGCCTTACACTGGAGAAAGGTAACGTGAGATCTGGCCATGCTGCGATGTGCCCAAGAATAGCATGTTCTGAAGAAGAGGCACATATTTTTCCTCTTCAAGCCCTGAATGTGTTTATTAATACTGATTCTTGAAGGAACCAGCTAAGCTCTTTCTGATGCAATTCTCTTGAGAAATTGTTAAAGAATATGGACTTCCTATGGCAGATTTCAGGCTGGGGCTTCCAGGTATGCTTGATTCACGTGCACATTTGACCATGCCTGCCATCTGTCACCAGGCAGGAAAGGGACATGATGAAGTGCTACCAAAAGGCCTAGGAATTTAAAATTTGCCAAAGTGAAACTGGCAATTTGCCATCTTATCTGTGCACATGGATGTTTTTTCTGACTAATTTTTTTGTAGAAGGAGTAATCAGCTTTATTACTAACATTATGTCTATCACTACCTTTAGGCAAATTATTAATAACCAGTTCTATCACTTAACAGTATTTATAGTACTTGAACTTTTACTCCCTAACACACTCATGGGAGATAGATACACATGTATGTATACATATGGGCATATATATATATATACGTAGTTTTAAATGTGAACTCACACACCATCATCATCATCAACATCAGCCACTTATTTTATCAAGCACCTATCACAATCTCCACCCTCAAAGAGCTTGCAACTTAATGAGAGAGAGAGAGAATACAGAATATCCATAAGGAGAGGTGGATAGCTTTGTATAGCATAAATTGGCAGCTCTCAAAGTGTGGGCCAGAGATATGTGGGGGACCCTGGGCCTCTCCTAGGGAGTCCAACAAGGAAAAACTATTTCCATAATAATATTAATGTTATTTGTTTATTTTACTCTCATTTCTCACAAGTGCAAGGGTTCTCTAAAGTCAACATGATCTGTGATATTGCAACAGAAGGAATGCAGCAGCAGGTAAAGAATCTAGCTTTCTTTTAGTAAGCCAGAAATTAAAGAGATTTGCAAAAATGAAAACAGAAAGCTGTTCATCTCACTAAATATTTTGGTTTTGAAATATTTTTTCATTAAAAATGTTAGTTTGTTAATATTTTATTAGTTTATTAGTGTTATTTTTCAATGAATTAATGAAAAATTTTAATTTTGTGGTTTTAATTTCTGAATTATATTGTATTGGTAGATGCAATCCATATAAACAGAAGCTTTTGGGGATCCTAAGTACATATTTTAAGACTGTAAAACCCAAAAATTTGAAACCTGCTGGCCTGGACTAAGATCCGTCCCCTGGAATGTTCTTAGCCTGCTCTTCAGTCATCCAGGTTTTGATTAAGACTGAAGGCCACTTCTTCTATGAGCCTGCCTTGACTCACCTTCCCTCTTTTCAGCCACACAGGAAGGATTATTCAGGCACCTGGTATATGCCAAGTACTATCCTAGGGGCTTTCACATATATAAGATGTTACCTCTCATGTGATCTCCTCCTCCCCTGTATCTCATGGGACATTTTTACTTTGCAATGTAGTTTGCAAAAAATAGGCTGTCACCTCTATTATGTGCTCCTTGAAAGATTTATGCCTACTTTATCTGCGTGTCCTAATAATTGATAAATGAATAAATGAATGCTGAATGCTAAAATAAACAATTTAGACATAAACTATATAGGAGTTCAGAGGAAGCACCCATCTTTGAGGAAATTTGATGGAGAAAGAGAGATTTAAATTAAATCTTAAAGAGAAGGGAGAGCTTCCACTAGTAGGATAGAAGTAGAATAAACCTTTCAAATGTGAGAATAACATGATCAAAGGCACAGAATTAGGAATTCTCAAAATGCACTAAAAAAAACGATAGGAAGATTAATGCTAAAACCGGCACTAGTAAAATTCATATGAAGGGTTGTAAAGGAGCAGATAAAGAATGGAGTTCAGGCATTTTGATAAAGTTTTCTTTGTAGACTTAATTTGAAGAAATGATAGTATAAAGCGTGCTGGCTTCCTAAAAATGAGGTAGAAAGAAGTATTAACACTCAGTAGCTTACTTCCTATCATAAAAACTTGACATTAAAGGTAAAACTAAGCCAGAATTCAGGAGGGAGGCATAGTAAATGAAGGTCACTTTCTACACAGGTCAAGGCAACCCCGGTCTCCGTTAAAAGATGTAATGTTCAGCTATTAAATATACCACACACTTTCCTAAAACTAACATAAGTTCAAGTGTTGAGATGTTTATGGGTTTTTTTAAAAACCATTTTTATTTTGGAAAAACTTGATTAAAACAAGGTCACTAGGTCTTCTAAAAATGCCATCTAATTACTTTTTAAAAAACTGTCCTCACAAAATAAGTATTTAAAACAAACACTTTAGGCGTTTCAAAGTAATTTTCTCTACTGAGTACCTCTTCTTTATAAACAAGAATAATATTTTCCTAAGAGATACACCACAGTTTCTCATCTTCACACAATGTTCCACAAAAGTCTTCAAACCTTTTGAAGACTCGAAACATTTAAAACTGTATAACCAATTCTGTAGGGCAGTCAAGTTTGATTAAAATATAATATGCTTTTAGCATGTTTCTCATACATTACCAGTTGACCAGAACAAAACACCAGAAAGTAAAGGAAGCCGGCACACAGGCTCTCTGGAGTGGGGTGGGAAGTTAAGGCAGCAGAGTCTCAATCTCAACAGGAGAAAGGGCAAGGGCGGCATGAATGTACTGTGGGAGCCACTGTCCAAGCTGCTAATCTGTTTAAGGTGTTCTGCTTGTTTTGTGTTTGTTTTGATAATGTAACAACAACAATAAAAGATGGGGAGGGGTCAGTTTAGGTGAAATATGAAGCTTGATAGTAATACATGAATATTTGCTACCAGTAATGAAATAATAGAGTTGTGAAATAGTGAATTTTCTTCAGCATATTTTACATATAGAGAAGAGCCATTACATATTTAACAATTAGGGAAAACATTTTCTGCACAGTATCATCCATTAGAGACATGTTCTTATAACTAGTTCATCAAAATACTATTTTGTGAGAGGCCATGAATCCATAAAGGAAAGTAAGCTTTATAAAGTTACTTGTGCTGTGATCCCCTCAGTGTAATGGAATTGTTTTCTAGAAATTTTCAGAGTGTTTCTTTTTAATTTTTATTCTTTAAATAACATACATATTCTATAAGCAAACATTTGCCATTTTCCAAACCAAGCACTTTGAAAGTTCCTGTTAGATAAGAATGGGCATCCATCTGTTTGGGTATGTGTGTATACACACACTCCCACACACACACACCATGACACACAGAGGCAGCAGAGAGAGGGTGGAAAGATCCATGCATTAAGGCAGAAAACTGGGGAGCCTGTAACAATTCTGTTTACCTAATTGTAATACATGAGCAAAGTCATTTAATTTTCTTGAACCTCAACTTCCTTTGTTATAAATTGATTATAATAATAATGTCTTTGCCTGCCTCAGGATCATGGTGATACCCCAAAAAGATGAAAAACAGGAAAATATTTTGTACAAAGAAATTATTTTCACAAAATATTTAAATACGTTTCTTATGCTGTAAGGGCTCAGCGTCAATAAGAGCTATCTTTGTTAGGTAAAAGTAGAATTATGAAACTAAAAGTACAACTTTCCATATGATGTGGGGTTTCCTGTTCTGTGTTTTACAGGGCCATGTCCCAGATGGGTGACTGTTTATTACTGTACAACCAATCCAAACTTTGATTACAGTTATTAGGACATGAAAATATTGGCAGAGCCAAGATCCCTGTTGTGAAAATATAAGGACCATGAAAATCTAAAATGTCACAGGCATTATCCTTCTTTCATGGATTCTAATAGCTAGGGAAGCTGAGGATAATTTCAACAAAGTGATTAGAATTGGAAATAGAAGGCTAAATATTACTGTATTGATGAATCTAACAACTAGATTTCCCTGTCGGCATTAGGAGGTCATGCTGAGCCCTGGATTTTGATGCAACCACAGGGCTGAGCCAAGGCAAGTGAGAAGGAAAGCAGTTCCTCCTCCATGGGGCACCACCCCTTTGTGCAGCTGGCCGCAATTCCAGGTGCCTACCTGCCCCACTGTCCTGACCTGGTACCTCTGTGATGCCCAGGGCCTGAGTGGGGTCTCCCTCCAGAATCTTCCTTCACCCTTAGTCCATGCTTCAAACTTCCTTTCACTCCCAAAGGGTTCTCACTGTCTGTGAAATTGCTGCTTCTGAATGCAGGCTTCATGTGCCTTACATAAGTGACAGTCAACTGATCAACTGAATCCAAGGGTCTCCCACTGAAATGACTACAGGGGCCAGGCAGAAAAAGTAAACAGTAAAATGAGCCAGGTGAGATCTGCCACCCTGGGGAGTGTCTGAACCACTGCATGGGTTCATGCTCTGATCTCTAGCAAGTTGTAACCTTACAGAAATACAGGTACCAGTGTGGCCAGAAATTTTCAGGAAAAACTGGACATCGGAATTTTATTTAAAATCTTGACTCTAAATGTTGGCCAGTAAGTCAAATTTATTTTCTGAGTTTTAAAAAATTTGTTTGTTTTAAACTGTAGGTAGACAAAGTAAAATACATCAACAAGCCATATTCAGCCAACAGGCAGCCCTTTCCACCTCTTATAAAAGGGAGAAATGCAAAAGACCCCTCCCCTGTACGTAGAGTCCTCCCTGCCCTGACAGTTAACATAAATGTATTATAGGGACAGTCTGTTGATGCCCCATTTTTCTTTGCTGCAAATCAAAAGGATCCTGTTATGGTGAGCATTTCAGACTAGATTGGAGGAAAAGGTGACCCATGGCACAGAGGAGGAAAGAAGGTTGGAAATGGGGTCTTGATGGCAACCCCTCGCCTGCTCCACTGACAAGTCCAACTGACTCTGCACTAAAACATCCTTATGTGCTTTAGCTATGGCAGACACGCATTGCTGCCCCACAGGAAGGTTTGTAGCCCTCCCCTAGGCATTTGGATAGTCTAGGGCCTCTAGTGAAGGGAGAAGAATGTACACCAGAGGGCAGGAAGTCAACACACAAGCCCAAGGCCCAGATGAGGAAGTCACAGATCATTTGGCAAGTTATTAACAGAGATAGAGATAAGAGTTTTTTGGGGTTTTTTTCCAGTTAGTTCAAAAGATTGTTACTAATTCAGAGAATCAGAGAATATTCACCCTAGATCGTTTTGCTGTGCCTCCTCATTTTCAGCTGAAAAGATCAATGCCAGAGTCTTCTAAACCCAACATCAATGCCACCTTCACTGATTACCATCCAAGACAACTGCATTGGAGAAAATATGATGTCCTGCTGCCTGGTCTCCATGTAAACAGAGTAGACTTTGCTATATGCTGCATAAATGTCAAGCCAGGCACTTCTCAGAAATGGAAAAGGTCAAGAGATATTATCAGTGGTCAATATATTACTCTCTTGCTGATTAAAATACCAACACCCAATAATTGTCTCTATTTCAACCAGGAAACTGTTTGAGTGTGACAAAGTTGCCCTTGTTACTCAAGAGATCTCTGGAGAACTTTGCTCTGCTATTTGTGACTTTTGAAAACCAAAAAATGACTCAGTTGGATTTGATTTAATTACCTTGCAGAAACCACCTTTGAAACCAGTGAGTCTGTGAATTGCAAATGGGAACTTCACCAGTCTGGAATAGGCCATAACAGGCTTTCCCTAAAGAGAGCCAGTCTGTCTGCAGCCATGGAGAAAGCAAGGTCTAAAGTTCAAAGATCAGCTATGAGATTTGTCTGGCTGCTCTGTCCCAGCTGAGGAAGGAGCACTCTTCTTATGTAATAGGAAACAGGCTTACAACACAGGCCACTGAGAGTGGCTCCCAGTGAAAGCCACGTGTGTTGTACGGTGGCTGTCTCCCACGGGAACTGGTTTAACAGTCATGTCCTGCTGTGTTAGCATCATGTTTCACTAGGAGGGCTTTATAGATCTTTCATTATTACTCAGGAAGAAAAGACTATTAAATCAGGTCAGTACCGATCCTCCCATTTAACCAGTGGAGAAACTGGGGTGAGCATTTTCCATTTCCAGCCCTGTTTTAAGTGAGTCACTTTGAAGCATCACACCTGGGATGCTACAGCCCAGCTTCCTGACCACAGCAGTGGTCCCCTAAATTGTGGTGAAATGTAACATGTGAAAAAGACACTCTAGATCTAGGAAGGATTCATTTTTTGGTTTTGGTTGGTTCCATTCTTTCTGTAGGGGGTAGGTTTTGCATTCTACATTATGAAAAATTGCCAAGTGTGACTTCAACTGGAAACTTTATTAGCTCATTCAGACACGACTTGTGTGAATGAATGAACAAAATGCTGTTTCAGTGTAGTGAATACATGTGCTTTCAGGGGTGCACTATGTGCAACACACACAGGAATTCTTAATTCTGCCATCAAAGAACTGGCCTATTACCTATTATCACATGCTCAAAAGGAAGGTAGCAACCATTCAGGTCAAGTTTTGCAGAGGAGGGAAAAAGTGTGACATGCCCTATGTTTGAACATTTGTACAATAAAAAGTTTAAGAAGCATTGTACATAACACAAACATAATATCAGGCATGATATTAAAATGCATTTACTTAACATTAACTAAAGTAAAATATTTGCTTAACATTAAGGAGCATTTTCACAGAACTGACGTAATCTTTACAACCACCCGCATTGTATAGATGAAGCACTGAGGCTAAGGGGTGTTAAGTAACTTCCTTACAGCTTCTAAAACACTCAAGTCAGAGCCTGAACATACCTCCAGCTCTGATGCTCCTTCCTCCCCAATTCTACTTCCTCAAATTGAGAAGGGAGCCCGGCTTTCTCCAACTGGTATTCATCTCTAATAATGAGATAAATGTCTTTATCCCCTTTTCCCCAACAAGATCTTCCTCTGCTCTGATTTTTGCTGAAGTCATAACTCGAAGAGTGTACATCTTCCTTCTTTACTAATCTCTCTCTAAACCAAGCACGGTGTCTGCCTTTATTGCAATAGAGATTTGTAAAAGGAAGGAAGGGAGGGAGGGAGAAGGAATGCAGAGGGAACCTTAGAAAATTCATCTCTTCTCATTATCACAGCAACTAACCATGCGTAAGTGATTTTAAACACTTAATACATGCTCTGTATTCTGATAGGATATAAGAGAAATGCTCATCAGGGATCCCACCCTGAGGAAGACTATATTATAGCAAAAAGGCAACAAAAATGGATCAACTAGAGAAGGAAACAATATGGGACAGTCAGAGTGGGGAGTTTGGGAGGGTTCCCTGGAGGCTTTGGAGAGGCCCTGGGGAAGCCTGACGCTGCCTGAGGTCCTGCCTAGGGGACAGAATAAGGTACGCTTCTCAGGAGTGAGGGCTGACAGCAGAGCCACTTGATTCCTCTGTTTCACGTGCTTTACGTGCAAAAAGCTGAGAACCCCAGGAGGTGACACTGGCTGCACCATGGGCATGAAGTGAGTCACTTCTAGAATGTCAAAGGGATATCTTAGTCAGGAAACAGTCTCTGTCTTGGTGTTTATAATCAACAACTTAGACAAACAGAAGTCCAAAGAGCAAACAAGCCAGCATAATGCCCCTCAAACATGGAGCTGTGACCCATTTACTGTAAATGCCCTTGACCACATCAGGCCTTTTGCCACTGTAGTCAAGTGTGTGGCTCCTTAATCTACACCCCCCTACTCTCTGCTCAGCATCTCACTCAAGAGGAATTGACCAACATTAATCCAAAACACAAAACACACACAATAAGATATCTTTAAAAAATAATAATGATATGTGGATTGGATTTGTCATTTCCAAGTAAAAATATTGCAAAAATCCTGATCCAAGTAACTCCACATAATTCCCATTGGGCAGATGATTTCACATCAGTGTACTTCAAAAAGCTCATGGAAGGATTTGTGTTATCTTTTAATTCCATTTTTCTACAAACTTTAAAAAATGCCGTTGTACATAGCTTCAAATTTAAAATGACATTCTTCATTGGAGGAAAGGTGGTTTCATTATTTAGATAAAAATAGTCTGGAAAGATAGAGTTCATCTCTGGCTAGACAAATATGCAGACTTCAGTAAATTACTTAGTATTTTTGGCCTCGATTTTCTCATGGGTTTAATGGTTAAGCAGAGGGAGGAATGATCTCTACAGTGCTCTTACAGCTCAGACAGTCAACGAATCTAATCTCTGTGCATCCCTGAAGTAGAAAACAACACTAAAAGGCACATAGTCTACTTTTGAGGAGAATTCAGCTTCCTGAATATTTTTAATAACCAGTAAAGCAATATCAGTGTGCTCCTCAGAATGCTCTCAAATAGAAGATTGTTATCTCTTTCCCTATAACTGAGATTAATCAAACGGCCTGTAGATTTGGACATGCTACCAGCAGGTTGTTTTAGTAGTTTGTCTCCTTGAACTATTATTAAGTCATTTTGCCCTTAAAAAATCATGAAATAATCCTGCAGTAAAAGTATTGGCAGAGAGAGAGAGAGAATCGTTGAACTAGAAGACAGATTTTAATTCTACTTAGGAGACCTTTGATTCGCAACACTCAGAGCCTCATAAGCCTCACTCTCTTAAAAAGGGAATGGGGGAAAGAAGAATGCCTTCCTGTATATCTCACAGGTTTGCCTGAGGGAGACAAGAGATAGTTGGTGTTAAAGTGCTTCATAAAGCTTAACTTGTTCCACAAATAAAAGGGATCATGTTTTTTTTATTATGAACCATTGTTCTTGTGATTGGAGGAAGCTAGATCTATATGCACAGTAATAGCTTAAACATGTGTTATAAACTTAAGTTTAAAAGTTAATGCCTTTAGCAAAGGAAGCATTATTATTATTATCATTATTGAAAGAACAAAGAGAATTCAGTGTTAACAATTTGAAGAAACTCATCAGAGGGAGCTCCACCCTATTAAGATTATTACACCTTGTGACAACACAGGTAACCAGGCAACTGGAGCACCTCCAGTTGAAGCAACACGGGTGATAGTCGCATAACTCACCCTTTCCTTAGTATCAGGTACAAATGACACCAAGAGCAACACCCACGCCCAGGTGATAACCACAGCAATGGAGGTCAGCATCTTACCTCCTGATGAAGAGCAATCCCAGGACAGAGACCTGGGCGGTCATAGTGAAATCCCTACCTAAGGAGGGGCCGGCCCGGTAGCGCACTGCTACAGTGCGCCGCTTGGGAGTGTGGTGGCGCTCCCGCCGAGGGTTCGGATCCCACATACAGACCGGTTCCCGCTCACTGGCTGAGCGAGGTGCGGGTGCGACACTGAGGGTTGTGATCCTGTTGCCGGACACGAAAAAAGACAAAAAGGAAAAAAAAAAAGAAATCCCTACCTAAGGATCTTGGTTGGCCAAGGAGACCTAACTTCCATAGCTGTTTGCTCTTCCAGGCCAAATCGGAAGTTTTCCACACAGAAAGGAGTACCTCTCTTACCTGGGATGAAATAATCACAAGTTGCATGAAGAGTCACCAGTCAAAAACAACAGTTGGGCTGGGTTACTCCTGACTTTCTGCCTGCCTTGAAGGGCAGAACTTTTCCTGAAAATCCTGAAGTTCAGATGTTTACAATTATAGGCAATGAGGCTCAGAGAGCCAGCCTCACGGGTCACTTGTGTTTTATTTTTGGTTTTGTTTTCATTAGATGCAACACTGAGCTGAGCCATGAGCCTTCCGGGGAGTTGCACAACCTCAGCTTTTAGAGATTGTGTTTCATGGTCACGGAAAAAAATAATTGGATTTAATAGGTTTTCACAATCATATTATATACTTAACCTTCCAAGATCATTACTCACTTAATTGCAAGCTCCAAGGAAAGATCATAGGGTAGGGGCTACACTAGACAGTCATAACAACACAAAAAGCAGCTTCTTCACAGTTATGTAAAATCTATTTGTATTATCAAAAATCATTGTAAGTGTTCTGATTTAAGCCCCTTAGATTTGAAATAATTGTGCTCCTTTGATGATTGTTACCATTACAAAATGGATACTCACATGTTATATATGATATTTATGTACTTACACATAAATATTTTTTACATGTGATATTTACATACTAACATATTTACATATGATACCTGCATAAAACTGATTATAGCTGTCTAAAGTGACAAAATTACAAGCCTCAAGCTGTGGGTGACAGGCAGGCTTTTGCTGTTAGACTGTTATGTAGCTTTGTGCAAATACTCTCATCCCTTATAGAAAAGTAACTACAACCAGGGATTTCAAGTTTATTAGAACATTGTGCCCCCGTATCAGGGTAGATAGCACACAGAACACATCACATATGCGGGATAAGGGTGCTTTGGTCCCATAGGGAGTGAATTCTTTGTTTAGATCTTAGAGTACCACAATAGGCCATTCAGGTTGTTAAGAAGCTTTAATTAGCTGTTCTACAAATTAGAGGATTCTTTAAGCTCCAGAAGTTTCCATCTTGACACCTTCTAAAGGAAAATCTTGAATGAAAGATTTACTCTCAATCTAGTTTATATGCTCTCATTTACTTCTATGGGATTAAAGCAAAACAAAAGCACTTTTTTTTTTTTTTTTACTATCTATACGGAGTTTACTATAATTGGATTCCATGTGCCTGTTGCAAGCCAAGGTTTTAGATCTATGTTGCTTCTGCCAAGTTTTTTCTCCAAGCTGCAATGTCCTTGTTTGTGTTCACTCCCAGTGTTCCAGGTGACACTGTTAATCCAGGCTCAAGCTGCTCCATATCCTCCCACAGGGGTCTTGTGTTGTTGAGAAAGGCTCAACAGGAGGATAAAGTCCAAAGCATCCACAGTGCAACTGAAATGCCACCCTGAGCATACTGAGGCCAAGCGAGTGGGCGAGTGTGTGTAGGGGGTGCTGGCAGAACTAACAGTGAAGATGACGTCAGCTGATGGAGGACAGTCACATCAAAGTGTAGCAACACTAGCAGTCTCTCTAGGCTCCCAACTCTCCTAAGAACCAGGGCAGAGAAGCACTTTCCCCATCTAGGCCTGGCAGCTTTCCCAAAATCTGCCCAGACTGACAAGCAAAGGATGTCACCAGCCTCAGGTTCCTCTGCAGTAGGTCAATGAAAAAAAGGAAAAAAAAGAACCCCTGTATCCTTGGAAAACCAGATTATGAGTCTTTCATAAGTTGCAGTAGAACAAAAGAAAAGTTTATGCTCCTGATTAAACATTTCTTTCAGAGGTATATGGAAGGAGACAGTATGGTAATAAAATTAAAATATTTGGTTAAATTACTGCTGTGAATTGAATTGTGTCCCTCAAAGTCCATGTATTAGAAACTTAGTATCCACTGTGACAGTGTTAAGAGGGTGGGAGATCCTATTATGATAATTGAAAGGTGAGGCCTTGAAGAGATGATTAGATTGTGAGGATCATGCCATAGTGAACGGATTAATCCATTGATGGTTTAATGGTGGTCATGAGCACGGTTCTGATGGCTTTAAAAGGAGAGCGCATGAGGAGTGCTCTCTCTCTGCTCCACCATTCTCATCTGTGACACCTGGCATTGCTGTCACCACCCACCAAATAAGGTCCTCACCAGATGTGTTCCCTGGACTTTGGACTTCCCGGCCTCTGAAACTGTAAGCAACAAAATATTGTTTCTTTACAAATTACCCAGTTTTAGGTATTTATGTTATAAGCAACAGAAATGGACAGATATAATTACTATATTAATTTTTTAAAGGATGTTTTCAGTGAAAAGACTGCATTATGAGCATATAATAAGTTTGATGTTTGGTTACGTGGTTGATATAGCTGAAAAAGCACACTGGAAGAGTTTGTACACCCCACATCAGTGGTCAGTCCAATGGCACTAGACAGCCACAGTTTGTTCCAATCATCACCTTCTCCCTGCCCCACTCTACTCTCCTCACCTCTGGCCTATGGTCAATACAGGCATAGCTCACTTTCTTTGTCTATTTTCAAAAAGCAATCCACTTTCCTCAGTGTGCCTCACAAAGCATCATTCCAAGTATCATTCCTGATCCTAAGCTTGCTGTGTAGTATCTGGGCACCAGTGTCCCAATAACAGAGCCATGACCAAGAGAGTTCATCAGGACTATCTGTTCCAGGGGATAACACAGGCTGCATTTGGCAGGTACACCCTATAGAAGTTCAGAACCTCAGGGGTTTCTAGAACTACTCCACTCTTCTGAGGCCCCTCCAGGAGGGGACACTCTCCATCTCTGTAACCCCCACCCCCATCCACATCTACATGAAATGTCCTGAAACCATTTAATTTCTACTCCCACAGCAAGTACCTAAGCAGGATGTAAACTGATTTTAATAACATTGGCGTTCATTAAAAAAAAAAAAAGTCTATTGCGAGTCTACTCTATAAAGCACTCTGCTAGGTGCTACGCATATAGAGATGAAAAGACAGGTAGACCAAAGTGGTGGTGGGTGTTAACGATAGTCATTAAGGTCATCCTAGTTCCTTTGTTCTGACTCCATGATCATTATTAAACTCTTAGTTTTATATGGGCTTTAAAATGCTTTGACATCCTGATCTCATTTGATCTCCACAACAATCTTGTTGGATAAAGATTTTTCGTTTTATAGATGAAGAAACTGAGGTTCGAGGTGCTGAGTGATTTAACCCCAAGTCACACAGCTAGTAAGTGGTAAAATCAAGAATCAAACTTAAAACTTTTGACTATTAATTCACTGCTTGGTCCATATATCACCTGGCTTCTTGAGGATCAAGGAGGAAAGAATTTTTCCAAGAAACCTCCTGGTGATAACACAACAAGTCTTGAACACCTACCATACGTAAAACATGCCCTGGCCTCCTGGAGGAAGATGTAGCAATACAAATAAGAATGCAATATTGTCCCTAATCTAAGAAGTTTAGTGAAGGGAAGCAAGTCCCTGGATGTGAACTACTAATTCAAGAAGTTAATGAATTAGGGAGAAGGGAAAGAAAAAGTATTGCATAGGAGTTGGAATGTAGAGGATCCAGACTGAACTCTGGTATTATGTTTGGGAGGTGTTGTCTTTATATCCTATCCCAGTTATTCTCACACTAAGAAGCAGGGAGTAAACATAACAGTTTTCCATGCAGACTTGTCTACTGTAGAGAAAGTGTGCTGCCTTGCTGACACAAGTATTCTGACACCTGAGAATTATTTTGTAAGTTAATAAGTTGAAAGAATAGCTCATTTAACAACCAAAAAAGAAAAAAATAGTTCCTAGGAATTCAGTAACTGTGCCTGAGTCCTCAAGAACCTTAAAACTTTCAGAGAACTGATAAAGGTAAAAAGCGGACCTTGGACCATTTTAATCATCTGTGAAATTTTACATAAAATGGTCACCTCATCTCTCTTTTTGACATCTGTTATCTTTGAAACTTCAATGGGGAGCAGGGCAAACTAAGGTTACCACCATTTTTTCTGGAGGATCAGGAAACATTCAACAAGAGTTGACACTGGCCACCCTGGATGGCTGAGAAAGTGCCACTCGTAACCAATGCCAGCCACTATGACAATAACAAAGGCTCTGGACAAAGCCAAGTGCTCCTTAACACAGTTACATCAGGATATAGTTGTGCAAGAAGGAGGGTCAAAACATGTTTCTCTCATATAGGACGAAATCGTAGGGGTATAGTTCCTGTGAGAACTCAGCCACGCTGCTCTGCTCACTACTTGAAAGACTAAACAGGAATTGGAGCCCTCCCTCAACCCCACTCGTTCTCTCAGAGTCCACTCTGACTCCTCCAGGCTGCAAAACCCAGAGGAAGAGACTTCACTGACACCTGGCATATGCTGAAGGCAATGGAGTAACAAAGCACCTGGAGGCAGAGGCTCTACGTCCTGAGGAGGCTAGGACCTAGACCTTGGGAGGCTTTAGAGAGGGAACCGTGTGGGAGGAGGAAGAGGACTTGAAGAGAGGGAGTGGAAGGCAGCAGGAGATATGTGACACCCACTTTTCAAAGTTAACCCTGGAGCAGTGAAAAGTTCAGGAAATTCCTGATCCTTTTATGCTACCCTGCTCTGTAAGATACACTAGATCTATGAGTAAAGAATTGTGCTTACCTGCTTTTCTGTCCAGAGATCTAAACAGATTCAACTTCCTCTGTGGATTATCAGGAGTATCATCACTGGTTATTAATAGTCTTTGATTTGTTTTTAAACTACCCAGAGTTTATCTAATACATCTACTTTTTGCTTAAATTAACCATAGATTTTGTTGCGGGCAACCGAAGGTTCTAGCTACTCCCTCCCTAACTTTTCCAACTCTGAACTTCTATACTTGCCTAAATCAGCACCTACATTCTCCTGACCTTTTGTTACAGTGAAAGAAGCATCCCTTTTCCTATCAAAAGCCAATTCCTTCAGTGGGCTCTAGACCCTACCTCCTTCCACACTTTTAAAGACCCTGTTCCTTGGGTTATCTTCCCTTTTCTGCCTCATCAGTCTCTCCCTGCCTCCTGGATTACCCTTGTCAGGATAATAAATAGACTCTACCATCAACCATCTTAAAAGACCTCCCCTTGTCCTACATTCTCTATAATCATCACTCCTTCTCTCTACTTCATTTCGCAGCCACTCTTCTGTAGAGAGTTGCCTTAGACATGCTGTTTTCATCTCCTCACTTCCCAATTCTCTCTTCAACTCACTCTTAGCTGGCTTCTACTCCCAACATGCCCCTGACACTGAAACTCCTCTCACCAGGTCCTTGGTGACCTCCATGTTGCCAAGTCCATTAGATATTGTCCTGTTCTTGTGTTACTAGGATTTTTGGTAGTATTGGCCTAGTTGGCTTTTGTCGACTCATCAGCAGGCTACTCTTGCCAAGAGTAGGGACAAAGAGCAGCAGTTGTGGGAGTTGTGAGACCTGAGGAGCTCGGAGACCTATGGGAAGGAGGATGGAAGCTCATTCCATTCTTACAGAGCAGTACATGTGGTCTTCTAAAAACTGAGATCATTTCACTCCCCTAATTTAAATCTTTCGACATCCCGCCATTTAGAGTAAAATCTACACCCTTTAAAATGCTCTCAAGGGGCCGAGCCCATGGCGCACTCGGGAGAGTGCAGCACTGGGAGCGCGGGTTCAGATCCTATATAGGGATGACCGGTGCGCTCACAGCACTCACTGGCTGAGCGTGGTGCGGCCAGTCTCAAAAAGGACAAAAAAAAAATGCTCTCAAGAAAAACCTCAAGTAATCTGACCCCATCTAGATCCCCAACATCGAAAGTATTTTTTTTGAAAGAGAACATATTTATTTACATCACTATTTCCTTTCTACAATGCCTCTACTTTTAAAATAATCTTTCTAGAAAGTCATGTCATTTTAAGTTATTAAGTTACGTTAACAAAGAAAATGTTCACTCTGGCCGGCCCAGTGGCGCACTGCTACAGTGCGCCGCTTGGGAGCGCGGCGGTGCTCCCGACGAGGGTTCGGATCCCACATACAGACCGGTTCCTGCTCACTGGCTGAGCGAGGTGCGGGTGCGACACTGAGTGTCGCGATCCCATTGCTGGTCCCGGTCCGGTACGGGCGCGACACTGAGGGTTACGATCCATTGCCGGACACGAAAAAAGACAAAAAAAAAAAAAAAAAAGGAGAAAATGTTCACTCTATGATTTTCACTTACATGAATTTTCAAGTTCTCAATAGTTCTTTTGAAGCTGCACAACATAACTAAAAGTTCTTATTCAGACCTTTCATCTTTTTCAAAACATGAAGAGCTGCTAAAGAGTTGTTTTCTTTTGTTTTGTTTTTTGAACTACATAAAGTCATTGTGATACTTAAAATAGAGAGTAAGGGACAGAAATTTTATCAGCCATTGAATCAAACAAACATTTATATACAAAAGTCTATCTCTGCCAATGAGATTTGGGAGAGTAGCAGGCTCCTGCCCATCCTGGAAGCTCTCTGGTCTTTCAGGCCAACAAAACCAACCACCTTCTGTTATTCGATAGCCAATTGTATTGGTCCTGCCAGTCAATGCAATCGGCATCCGTTTTTTCACTTCTGTATCATCTCCCTGCCCACAATCACCTCAACCAAAGATAACACAGATTGTAATATAATCTCCCCGTCTTGTAATATATTGGGTAGTAGAGATCTCAAAGAGTCTAATGTTTTATCCACATAAATCAAGATGAGGCTCAAGCCAGTGTGTGAACTTGTTGGCTGCCTAGGAAATTTGATGAAGCAGTTGACTGCAACTAAAGACAAGAGGTAGCATTAATGCCAGACTTGCCTTTTCCATACTCCCCATGCCATGAGTTTTTGAGATGTGACTGCAGTCCTGAAAGTGTATATCTCTACTTCATTTCACATTTTTGCCTTGTGCCACTATGCCCAGGGAAATGTGTCAACATCCATGATCTGATTTATACAGGAACTGCCCTGCCACCTCAGTCTGCATTATTTTTATGCACAGCACACATTATGTCCTTTTGCAAAATTTGTAAACATAATTGCAAACATTGCCCTGTTTGGCTCTGCTGGTAGAAGTACCCACACTCTCATTTGATGAAGAGAGTAGTTTTCTATGAGATAAGTAGGGAGACCAAGAGTGGTGGTTTTCCACAAGCAATAGAATTAAAATCTCTGGCTTTCTGGTCTCTTGCTTTTGCCTCTGGTTTTCAGTGGTTTGTGAGGGGAGTCAAGATGCACGGCCTTTTTCTGGGCAGAAATCACTTGACAAAGCTATCCAGAAGGTTAATCTAGCCAAATATTCATCTGGATTTTATCAACGTGGTGTGGTTAGGAAAATAAAAGTGATTTCAAGAACAAAGTCACACACCAACTCCCTTTTTAAATAAAAATAGATTTTTAAAAAACGCAATGACTTTTTTTTAGCCTCTCTTTTCCCTTGTAAGTTAATTTGCCTGGTTATTTTATCTTAATCCAACATCTTCTTCCCCAACATCTGGGTGTAACTGAATTGAAAGATTCTTTCCTGATTCCTTTTTCTGAAGAAGGTGCATGTAGATGTGACTGGCCCAGTACAGTCTAAAGCAAGGCTTAGAGCCTGCTGTATCACTGGCATTGTTATCAAATTTTACCTTTGTGTAACTTGATCTTGGACTTCAGTGACAGGATGAGTCAGTGGAGGTCACAAAGAAATTCAGACGTATTAACTATAGTAAGTCAAAAAAATGAATCAAAAAATGAATTTGCTAAAAACTCCTAGGATTTCAGCATTTATTTCAGCACTCTAAGATCTATAGAAGAATACCAGCTGGTCCCTTCTTCAAAAAGCTCATAACCTAGGGGAAACATGATCAATGGCAAACTTTGTTTCCTTCACCTGGTCATTTGTTAGTCCTCTATTCTTAGAAGAATTCACTACCATTGTGCCTTAAGACTGGCAGAGCTTTAAAATAGTATATGTCCCTATATAAATGTAAGGATTTGGCTTCCTGGGGCTTGCTATTCTATTCCCAACACACAAGCAGCACTTACAAATTTCTTCCTATTCCTTTATCCTTCTATTATTTGGATACTTGCGTATTTTTCCACCTTGGGTGGTAGGGGAGAGGTGGGAGTGTGAGGACTTCCTCTGATTGCTACGATAATTGTATCCACTGCTAGCTAGAATTTAACACAGCGCCCGGCTCGTACTGGTATTCAAAGAGCAAAAACTTGAAACCAAGAAAGAGCAATAAACAATCTCTCTCTTTCTTGTTTTCAAATTTAGAGAGACCTCAAGAGCTGGATGCAGGAGAATGATGGGGAAATGCAGTGTTTAAAGAACACTTACCAATTGAGAGTAAGAAATCAGATTGAAGGAGTCGGGCAGATTGGCTAGGAAGGGGCTATAAATGACCTAGCCCTGAGATGATGAAAACCCAAATGGGAAATGGAAAGGAATTCAGGAAGGTAAGAGAGGTTTGGGGGAAAAATCAGTAGAACTTGATTATCAGGCATGATAGGAAAGGCTGTGGGGCAAGCAAGAGCAAAGGCAAGAGAAACACTAGAGATGACTTCAAGGTTTGAGCAGGAATGACCATGAGACAAGGGTGCCACTGCAGAAACAAGGAACTGGGAAAGGGAACTGGTTTTGTGGGGGAGCTGATGAGCTCAGTTAGAGACAGTTGAGTTACAGGCGATGAGAAGACTTTCAAGTGAAATTGACCAGTGGGCAGTCCAAGATATGGGAATAAACCTTGAGCAAGAAACAGGACATGAGCTGTAAATCTGAGTCATAAGCCCCATGTGTTTGCAGCCATGAGAACAGAGATGATCTCTACACATGGTGGTGCCCAGCAAGAAGACTGGAGGTCCAAGGACTGAGCCTTGGGTAAGAGGGGACAGGAGGAAGGAATTACTAAGAGGCATATGGGAAACTTCAGAAGAATTGGAAAGTTAGCAGGAAAAACAAGGAGAATATAATGCCGGAAATGTGAAAGGATAAGAAATTAGTTTTCTTCCACCCAAGAAGAATTTTTTTTTCCACCCCAAGAGAAGGAGGTGGAAAAAGTAGTGAAGGCTTCAGAATGGATAGTGAGAAGATTGAAAGAAAGAACATTGGAGGTTACAATGGCAATTTAGCTGAAGGTGCCAATTTGGGTAAAGAGGTGGAGTGGAGATTAGATTTCAAAGAGCTAAAGAGGGATTAGGGAAAGAGGAAACAGACAAAATATGAACCACATATTTAAAAAATTATCAGTGAAAAAGAATGTAGCTACAGAGAACAAAAGTGTACGCCTATATTTCTTGTGGGGAAATTTTTAGAAAATATTTTATCATATTTGTTAAACGTGGTATTTAATTTCTACATCTCTTGCTGATGTGGAAAGTAGAAGTAGAAGACAGTCTTCTCTTCTTTCAAGTGGAGCTCAATACTCCCTCCCTCTTACACACACACACATAGTTTTTTGAAGTCCACAAACCCCTTCTCAGGTTGCAAGTGTTGCACTTCCCAGAGTTTGGGCTTCAAGATAAAATCAGACTGAAATTTACCTCAGTGGGCAATTTGTAACTCTAATGATACCAAGGCTGGGTGGCACCAACTGCCCCTCACAAGAATGTTCTTATTTGGGCATTTCATCTCAGCCTTTTGCTCAAGTGTTTGCAATCCATCTTTTGTGTAAAAGGGACTTCATGTTCTATGTTAATGTTTATCCTTTAACTAGCCTAGCCATATTAGGGGCTTTTTAAAAAATGACTAATTCCATCATTCTTAAGTGGTCAGTCCTATAGTGGTTTCAACACAGTTCTGGAGAAGACTGGGAAACCTAAAGAACAAACTGCTTAGCCTGTGCCCAGAAGCAGCAAGAACAAATCTGACCAGGTCTTCATATTTCATACAACCAGTCATTTGTCTAAAGACCATCCTGTCTCCTGTTACCCTTCCCTTACCTTATCCCCAAACATAAGTACACCATGCATTTCCAAGGTTAAGGAAAATGTGACATGTGAATCTAGAATATGTATGTATTGTGTAAATATTTATTATCACTTCAAATCTGGTAACCATAATGTTGCTTGACACTAAGCCAGATTTAGGTTTGAATACAGAATATAAACTTCCATAAGTTTAGTATGGAAAATAAAAACAATTTTCCCTAAATGTGACAATAATAAAAAGTGGTGCCTTCAGATAAGGAAATATGAGTAAATGTACCCATAATTTTGATTTTAGGAGTTAAAAGAAAAATTATTTATTAAATTATAACATATACACAGAAAAGGGCAAAAATTATAAACTTAAAGCTTAATAAAGCTTCACAAAATGAATACCCCCATGTAGCCGGCGTCCAGATCAGGAAATAAAACATGACCAGTCTCTTTTAGAATCTCCTCTCATGGCCCTTCCCAGTCACTATCCCCCTGCAAAGGAAACCATTATCCTGACCTTTAAAATAATGTATTAGTTTTGCCTGTTTTTAAGTTTTGTAGAAATATAATTTTAATGTATATAGTTTTTTTGTGTCTACTTTATTTCACTCAACATTCTGCTTGTGAGATGCAGCTTCATCTACATTGTTGTAGATTGTCACAGTTTGTTTATTGTATAAATGTACTGCAATCTATTTATCCATTCCTCTGTTGATGAACATTTGAGTTGTCTCCAGTTTGGGACTATTGCAAACAGCACTGCTGGGAGCATTCTTATATGCATGCTTGATGCACATGTGTATTCACTTCCCTTGGGCATAAATGTAGGAGTGGAATTGCTGGGCCATAGATTCAGCTTCAGGAAATAGTGCCAAACAATTTTCCAAGGTGTTGTACCTATTTAGCCTCCCACCAGAATGTACTTGAGTTCTAATTGCTACATTCATCAGTAGTACTTGGTATTGTCAGGTGTTTTAGGTTTTTTGTTTGTTTTGGTTTTGCCCTTCTGAAGGATTTGGCACTTTTTAAAGTCTCCGCAAAGACCACTGTATAGAGAACAATGGCACAATCATTCTTCACCATCAATGAACATTACTATTATTGACAGCTCCTATTTTAAGAATTTATAACTATGAAAATTATCTTTTCTAATATCTAAAACTTACTTTGCATTTACTGTCTTAAAGATCATACAGTTCATAAAGATAACCTGAAGTGCTGGATTCACTCAACTCTGCTTGCAGATGTCTTAAAAAATAAACAAAAGGTAGGAGGAAGGTAAGATGGAAGAAAGGAAGGAGGGAAGAAGCAGAGAGAAAGGGAGAGAAAGAGTGAGGGAGGGAAGGAAAAAGAAAGACAGGCAGGCATTGTTGATTCTTGCAAGCCAAAGCGATCTCACGAACATGACTGTTTTCAACAACAACAAAGAAACAGGTTCTATAGGAAAATCTTCAACTGACTTTCATTTCCTTGCATGTATAAGGGTATTCCCAAAGTGCACGGAAAAATAGAATTAAAAGATAATACAAATCTTTCCACAAACTTTTTGAAGACCCCTTGTATATTATTCTCTGGGGATAACCAGGTAATAAATAAATTACACATGTGCACATACATGTACATATATACATATTTTTATATATGTAAAATAAAGTATAGATATAAATAAAAATAAATGAAGTAAAGCACTGACATCTGCAAGAGGATATCTCAGACTGAACATCTCTCCAATATGTTAAATATTGCTTGGTTTGGATGATGGTTGCTGGGAATGCCCCTGAAATGCCTGTAATCTTCACAGTCATCACTTGAATTAACCATGCACAACTCCTCAGAAAGTCCCCCAAAAAATTTAGGAGAAAAGACAAAGGGAAAAGGAACAAGCCACCTGTTACCTAGTCCTTTGCCTGGTAACACACCCAGTGTAGACACTGCTCAGAAGCCAGTTCCACAGCCAACCCCCTAAGAAGACTTTCAAGTCACTGTTCCTGTGTCTCCTCAAGCTCCAGAAGTGCAGAGAAAGCCCAGCTCTCTGAACCAACAGGGCTCCTCTTCAATCCTCACAGGCCAAGCTGCTTTTACCCTGTCATAACATCGTAGTGGCCTAACGTCAGAGCACTGGTGTACATGAAGTTTCCCTGAAAGGGCTGTGGAAGAGTAGAGCCCAGGCCTTACTCATCTTTTGCAGGCACAGAGCAATGCCCAGGAAAACTTATTGAATTGAACTGACTCACCAGGCCACCTCTGTGATATTGAGAGCAGTGGGTTGTCTACAAGTTAAAGAAAGTAGGTGTTGTTTTCTACAGTGTGGAACCATTTAGATCATGTTTCTACCTTTTTGATTACTTCCACCCTCCTGACACACAAATACACTCATCCCTTCCTCCCTCTCCTGTTCTCCCTCTCTTACAAAATATGCATAAGTACTGCAAAATCCCTCTCCTTTAATTGATTAATCTCAGCCTGGCTAGCTTCACCCTATTAAGAATGAAAGCACAGCTGGAAGTGGTGTGGTGGAAAAGGCTAATACCGGCCGAAGGGACAGTGAATTCTACTCCTATCTTTCAGCCTCAATTTTCTAAGGCAGTAGGTGGTCACTTAGTTTCCTTCAGTGACATTACAAGAGGTGTATCTCTATAATTCCTCACAAGGAGGAGCTGCCATTGCTATTCTCCCAGTTTCCACCAGCACACCACCAAAACCAAAGCAAGATCTGATGTTCTGTTTGCTCAGAGTGCAAGTTGGTTACATCTAAGATCAGTTTATTAAATAAAAGTGTGGTGGGAGCACTTCCTGTCTGTTTTGGCAACAAGATACTTGGAAATAAGAACTCAACTGGATTTTCAGCACTCAGCTGTCACTTTCCCTTTCCAAGCCAAGCCTGCTTTCCTAATTGGGTGAAGGAACAGAGGCTCTTCAAACAAGAGCAAGAGATGACGATAGAAACCCAGCGGGTAGGGAGTTTTATAAAGAATTCAGCAATTATTCCCTGTTTTATAGCTGAAGAACCATATTTTCCTAAATTATTTTTTGTCATATTGCTGCACACAAGAGCAGCTGAGGTCTTGGCTTTCTAATCCCAAGCAGGTTGGATCTTTCCTAGTCTGAGTAGATTTTCTCCTCGTAACTGTCTGAACTATGATGAGGTCTTAGCAACCCCATGTATGAGACAGCTTGCCTTTTCTCCAAAATCCAAGACAAAAGAAGTCACTCTGGGTGGGCAAAAGACACTTACTGAAGTAAAAACATGGATGTGGAAACTGACAAAATATTGACTGAATAAAAAATCAATCAAATTGGTTCCCTTCCAAGAAGCATGGGTTGAAAGGTGCATCTGGAAGTTTCCACAAGATAACTGGTGAGAATTTTAACGTTACTTCCTCCTTTGGAAAAATAAAGGAGAAAATGAATTCTGGCCTCTAAGATCAAGACTGAGACTCTGGTTGGAACATAACTTTTTCCTTTTTCTTTCTCTTTTTTTAATTCCAGGCTGAACACTGCCAAGCACCAGATGTTCAAAGTGGTAAACTGTTGGAGTTCTCTGCAAAATCTGTTTGTCCAATTGCACATGGGGGTTGTTGCTGCTGCTGTCCCCTCCACTCCCATACTTTTTTTTTTTAAGGTTAAAGTTCAACCCCAGCTAAAGCTGCATTCAGAGAGTGGGAGTAAATGTCTGGCCACAGAGTAGAAGGAGGGGAGGTGGGGAGGGTGACTTTCTCTTCAGTTGTGTGTCCTAGATTTTCTGAAATGATTACATTCAGGAGGACTCAGAGGCAGCTCACACTTTCAAGTCTGAATGCTGACTCATGTCCTCCCCTCCAGGGCAACGGAAAGGAAGGGCGGAGTTGGAGGATCTGGGGCTAGGGACTAGGGTGGGAACTGACAGAGGGTTGACAGGGAGCAGAGCGAAAGCGAGCATGGACCCCAGCGAGACTCCTCTTGGGATCACAAGTCTTCTGATGCTCTTCAGGACTCATGAAACTTGACGGAGGAGTCTGCAAAAATTGTCCAGATGGCATTTTTTTATTCTTTACAGCCCACTCCTTTCCTTGTTTTCCTTTGAAACCTTGGAGACACAACTAGTTAAAAAAGGGAGAAGGAAAATATCAAAAGGTTATTTTTGTCTTCTTCACAAGGATGGGTGAAATGAGTCAATAAATTGAGGGGGGGGGTAAAGAAATCCCCCATATCTTGGGGTGATCCAGAAGGGAATCTTTGCTGAGACTTAAAAGCTTCATTTTTCTCCAGTGACTTAAATGAGTTCATGAAGTTTTGGGTCATTCCCGCAGCTAGCCACCCACAAGGACTTCCAGTAGCTTAATCTTTTAACTATTCAGCAGTTTTGAGAGTGTCATTTATCAGGTGATTAACAAGAAGCTCACACACTCTTTCCTAGTCTCAGGTACTGTCAACGTTCTATCAAGAAAGCCATCTGTGGTCCAGAAACCAACATACTTCCAGTGGCCCAGGACAGACGTAAGCCGAGCATAAAATGTCACGTTTCTGGTGTATACAGATGTCTTCCATAGAATGGATGGCTAATAATTTTTTGGTGGTTTATTGAATCAGATAATCACTTTGTGACCACTGATTCATTTCTTCAATAAAGATTTATTGGTGCTTACTGTCAGTCACCTTGATACCTGGAGCTTGTGTCTATTGGGGAGTTTGAAAATAAGCACCCACATCCAGACACAGCCACACATAAACAGCTGTTTAAATCACTCATTGTGGTGGGTGTTGTACAGGAAATGAACAGGAGGCAGTGATAGAACTGAAGGATGAGGTGGAGTCGGCTGTGTAAAGGAGGAAATGATCAGCTCCATTGGATAGAGTGCTGAGTTGGGATCTCTTCACCTTTCCACTCCTGCACCCAGCCCAGTGACTAACACACAGCGGACATTAAGTTGTGTGGCCCTAAGCTTCACCCCTACTCACTACAGATTCCCCAAGACCTCCCCCACAATTCAGCAAATAAAGGGGTAGTGGGTCCCCAGCTCTAGCTCTCCCATTGGTTCCCATTCTGATTCCTGAGTGCTACAGTTGTCCTGGCTGTTTCATATTTCAGAAATGATCCCTGCTTTTATTATAGGATGGTGTGTGTGTGTGTGTGTGTGTATGTGTGTGTATGTAAGAGGGATAGTACAGCCAGCTGCCTTGGGGGAATGGCTAGGTTTTGACAGTACTGTCCTCTTTATCAGTCTCATTACTACCATCAAATTGTACCCATATTACCACCCACCACCTACCACCACCACCAGGTCCTGGGATAGAAGGGTAGAGAAATTAAACAGACATAGTTCATGCCTTTTAACATCACACACTAAAAATGTTATATACCAAAAATGAGCTAGACCATAGGCAAAAAATGGCATTGGGTGTGAGGAGATAATACATGTATTATCTCAGCAAGTTTGTTTTGAGCAAGGACAGTTGTATCAATGTTGACTGTTTCCTCCTCAGAATGCTACCCAGGACTCTGGTGTCTGTTTGTGCTAAGTCAACCAAGCAGTGAAACTCTCTTCAATTGTAAGAAGAGGAAGAAGCCAGAATAGAAAAAAAGAGCTATTTAATCATCTTTTCCTATAGAAATATGAAACACATATTTCCATGTTTAATATTAAAATATAAATATTAAAATAGTAGAAAATACATCTTTAAATTTAGGTGCTCAAGATATAATTCAGAGTGGATTTTTGGAGATCAATAAAAACTTAATCACAAGTAAATCATCTTGCTCACTGTGACCCATAACTACTGAACTGAAATCTGGCTTTCCTTTTTTGATTTAAGAAAGTTCTTTCCAATCATTGCTACTTCTTTCGATTCTGGCTCCTGGTCCAGGGCCTCACAATTCCTTTAGACCTCCAGAGTGCCTGGGACCTCCCAGTCCTCTCCCTGCTCGGCTGCCTCCTCTCTCCCTAATGGAAAGGAAAATCTCTTTCCTTTCACGTAGATCAGCTGAACTCCATTCCTGCTTACCCTCTCAGCAGAAGGAGAAAAACAATGGCAAACCACAGGTTGTTACCATGATGTGAGTTCTTCCTAGTGTCATCTTCCTTATCAGAAAAAAATGAACCTCTCTTCTTCTACACCCCATCTTTCCAGTTTTGTGGAAGCTACTCTGCACCTCTAAGACTGGAGTTCTTTGTATGTAGCTGAGAATGAATCCACCTGGAGCAACAGGAGAAAGCCATCTAGTGGAGCCTATATGGGCAGTAAATAGCTGTTAGTAGCGCTCTGCCATTCCCCATCTTATGTGCTTTAATTGCATTTATTTTCCCTTCCCTAGTCCCGTTTCTTTGTCTTCTCTTCTGCCTAGGCCTCCAGCCCCCAATGGGATTGCTTATTCAGTTATTTCAATTCATTTCAGTTCAACTCCTATTATTAGGTAGGAGGATGTCTGTGAAAGAACTTTGCAACAGGTAAGTTATTTTACAAATGTAAGTTATTACTAAGCACTAATTATGTACTATTCTCTTTGCTGGGGTGAAGGTGGGTGTGGTGAGTGCAAAAAAGATGAAAGACTTGGCCCTGACAAGGAGTCTGGAGTCTAACAAAGGAGATGGAAGATTCTTAGGAAAAATTTGATTACTGTCCCCCAGGAATTACAGACTACGCGTCATGAAAGTGGTCATCTACACCAACTGTAGAGGAGGGAGCATTTGAGTGGACCTAGAAAGACATATGGGACTTCCACTGGCAGAAATAATAAGGACATCGAAAAAACATAAGACATATGGTGTACCTCTTGCTCAGAGATTCACCAGAGGGAAAGGAAACCCATCACATCAGTGATAACCCTGACAGCGAAAAGCTGGTCATTTAGCCATATCTTTAATCCTCTACAACATTAAATGAAAGAATTAAATGTCCAAATTACATCTCTGTTTTGAAAGATGTCAAGTTACACCTGAGGCCCCAAAATAAATATGACAAAAATTCACCTGTGCACAGAAAGGTGTCAAGTCCTCTTCAGTTTGGCTGAGGCCTTGAACGGACTAAGGGTTTCTTTGAGCCATACAGAATAGCCTGGGAGTGGGGGTGGGAGGATGCATTCTTTTCCAACCAAAGGTGCAAACACTCTCTTAAAAAGAAAGGTGCATTTAGAAGGAATGTGGTTCTCATACATCACCTGTGATTAGCTTTTGGGCAACTTTCATGGACAGGAAGGCTTCCATTCAGCAGCAGACAATTCACCCAATTACCTTGTGGGTCTTAGGTCATCCCCTAAGAATGGGAACAATGCTCCTCAGACCTGTGGAGGAAACTCAATCAACCAACTCAGGTGTGCAATGAAGCATTCGAAGAGGCATTGAAAGTGCTGTTTACTCTATTGGGTTTTTTGTTTTTTGGATGGAGGTAGATAACATGATGTCTTTTACTCGAACCTACATCTGGGAGATTTTTGTTTTTCTGTTTGGGGCTTTTACCAGTTCTGTGTTCAAAGACCAATACAAAACCCCTATTTACTTTCTGTCCTGAAAAATGCTGTCAGCTCTGTGTTAAGCACTTCCTAGAAAATCCTCCCCTCCCTCCACCCCAGCAAGCCTCTTCCACTTGGCTACAGGAGGTTGTTTACCTCTGACACTCACCATCAGGGTTCAGATCTGGTCAACCTTTTACCAGCCCTGAACACATAAAGCCACACTCTTCTAAAAGGGCACTAAGCTCTCCTGGATGCATTTCAGTGATTTTTTTCCCCTAACTTTTGCATTTGGAAAATTGCAGAGAACCAGATTTCATGCCAATTTGAGATGATTTTGTCAGCTGTGATTTTCCTAAGGCAGGAAATCCATATACAAACGTGAGAGCAAGAGGAAATTTTAGCCTAAACATTAAGAGAAAAAAAGAAAAGAAAAGGGGTGAATAACTTAGAATTGCTACAAAGTTTTAGCCTTTCCAAGAGAAAGTAAGGACAGAACTATACTTAGTCAGATTCTCATTGTAAAGAAACTCAAAATTATACCTACTTTTTTCTCCTCTTTTACATTCATCCAAAATCACTGCTTTTTTGGTGAAATTTAAAAAACTGAATATTTGTGATATACTCTCTCACTGAGTGATTGAAAATGGAAGCAAGCGGGGGAAAATACTCTCTAATTTGCACTCAAAGCAAAACTAGCCACCAAGATGTATGAAAGAACTAATGAGTAAAATTAATCTCTAGAAGATGTAAAAGAAGAGTGAGAGACAGACAGTTTTAAAACTTCTCTTCTAAATCTACTACTTAATGTGTTTAGCTGGTGAGTTACTACTGAAATGAGATCTGCAAAGACAGAATCAACAAGAGAGACAGTAGGATCAGACAGCACAACACGGGCAATATTTTTGTGCTGAGGGACCTTGTAGAAAGGGAATGTTCATCATTATTCTCAGGGAGTGGGGGGAGGGGAAGAGAGACGAAAGACAAGCCCTTCTGGCACCCACCCACACAGAAAATTTTTGTACTTCTTACCATGGAAATATTAACTTCGAGGAAGGGAACAGACCCTTGGGGACTTCCATCCTAAAGCCTCTCTGAAAGGGAAATGCCCAGAAGCACATCCAAAAAGGAAGAGACTGGCAAATGGACTTGTGCAGAAATGCCAGCAGAGTCAGGACACCAGACGTGTCTGTGCAAGCTGGACTTCCTCCCGGGGAGTTGGCACATTACTTTCTCACCACGCATGCACGGCATTGCCATCCTGGCCTCTCCCAGTCCAGGGCCCACTTGTCCTCCATTGAAACACCACACTGCTGGGCCCATCCCTACCCAAAACACATAAACTCCCTGTAGCACCCTTCGGCATCCATCTTAGTTGACATACTTAAAATCCTCTTTGAACCTGTTGGGACAGGATTCAAGCACTAGACCTACTTGGAGACCCAGATTATTCTGAAGACAAATCCCTTCACCACAGAATAAATCTACAACTTTCTCTTTCTAAAATCTCATGAAACAGCTCCACTTGGATGGGTAGCCTTGGAGGGCTACTAATGAACTTTCCCCATATGCAATATCTCCCTATTTCTTCTTCTTTCAAAGAGAGAATTTATAAAATATTTGCACAGTCATACGGAAAATATTGAATTCGGTATCCATTCCTTTCCCACACATTTACCACAGGTTGGTGACTGGGTGTACTCTTAGAACATCTTTCCGATTTAATGATGTGTGTTCTTCAGGTGCCCATATGCCACAAGATTAAAGCAAAGTGGAGAGATTGGAAAAGAAACCACAAAACATGTATTCCTTCCCCAGTTTCAGGAATGCTTGTATGTTTGGGACTCTACAATCATTCAGATGTTCATCTACAGATGGAGATGAACAACTTTTGCCATGTAGCTCATAATGATTTGGAAAGGGGTTGTTCTAAAATGAAAGGCACTGAAGAAATACTATATATAGTGTGTGTGTGTGTGTATAGTGTGTGTGTGTGTGTGTGTGTATACACACTTCCTGGAGAGGACTTAGGTGAGACTGTTAAAAGTTCCAAGCCCAACTTTGCCTCTAACCAGCTATCACAAAATTTTTCTGGACATAAAGAGCTCATCTAAAATGTGAAGGGGGTAAACTAACAGATTTCTAAGGCTCCTTCCACAATTAAAATTTCATGACTGATTTTCTTCATATATATATTCAGTTGTCCACAGCCCCTCACACTGGCCTTCCTCCACTGCCCAGCCCACTGCAGCCATGGCTGTGCTGAGTGCCTAGCCCAAAAGGGCTCCCAGCTCCTGAGCACTGGGACTTGCTATGTTCCCAAGCCACATTAGGCTGTCTCTTATTTTTAATTGCCCACATCTCTTCTTCTCCCTATTAGTACGGATCATCCAGAGTTAACTCTCTAGTTAATAACCTGGCAGATGTACATTCTGGGTGGTTTGCCACACATATAACAATAGGACATCAGAGTATCAAAGAATCCTTGGAACTATCAAGATGATGGCCACCAAAGTCTCAAGGAAACATACAAGAAGATCCACTAGAATGTAGTAAAAATATTGAATCACCTGTTTCTATTTATTTTATCATATCCTTTTAAAGCTTCTATTTTAGGGATATTATAATATATATAATATATTAGAAACTTACAGATGCATATTATTTATAAATTAGTATACATCTATCAACACACGCAGGCTAAACTTCTTGTTGTTACTTAGAGGATGTGCGATCCAAAAAAATTTCAAACACCAATCATCTGTGGTCCCAGAGCAAGTTTTTCTCACCATCTGATTTTTTTTTAATAAAGTTTCATTGGGACATAGACATGCCATTTATTTACATAGTTTCTATAGCTGTTTTCACACTACAGTGGCAGAGTTAATGGGTGGCATCAGAGCAGGTGCTGGTGAGGCAAGCCTTTCTCATGAAGGGGAATCAGTCTGGGACTGAGTTTCATGAAATTACTTCAGGCTGTGATTCTCTAAGTGGGGTCTTGAACCAGCAGCATTAGCATCACATAGGATCTTATTAGAAATGCAAATTTTTAGGCCCTACCCCCGAACTACTGAATTAGAAATTCTGGGAGTAGGCCATAGCAATCTGTGTTATAACAAGTCCTCCTGTTGATTGTGATCCTTGACAAAGTTTGAAAAGCACTGATTTAAGGAATTTGGCATCAGAACCAAGGACCAGAAGCCAGAGGGAAAGAACCTCCTCCAGTACTGCATCCCATCCCTAAAGTCTCCATCCTGCTGACATTCACCTTCACTTTTGCTGAAGTTCTAGGAAGACATGCTACTTTCCTGCCTTCAATGGAACAGCAAACATAAGAGTGGCCTTTGAGCACTGAATGGAAAAAGAAATTCCAGTGACCATAGTGCCTTACCTCAATTATGACCATTTTGCATTGCTGGCTCATTGCAATTTTTTTTAAAGTTTATCAAGGACCTACTAAGTACAAAACTCCATGCAAAAATGGATCCTGTACATCTGTATCAGTGAACATTTAACCAATACTATCCGATGTTTACAATCTAATGAAAGAGACAAATTTTCAGCTTAAAAATCACATGCAAACAAATGCTATGAAAATTCTAATCAAGTGCTTTGGAGGAAAGGAGCAAATTGCTACATGGATGTATCATGGAGAAACTTGACTTAGAAGGGAGAGTTGGGAAGCTTCTCTGAGGAACTTGACATTTGAGCTAATCTACCTGGAGGACAAGATTTAAAAACTGGGAGAAAGCATTGTCTACTTAGAGGCAAAAGTATATGCAAAGGCACTGTAGCAGAAGTAGAATGATATTTTGAAGAACTGAAAGCAGACTAATTGGGCTGGAGCACAGAGTGAGGGTGAACGTGAAATAAGAGGAGACAGGGCAAGCAAGATGCACCGACATTAAAGATTTTGTTAATCACTGTAACAGTGAGATCACTCTGGTTGCAGTGTGGAAAATTGGAAGAAAACTAGAATGGATTGACTACAATAGTTTACCAGGCCAAACATGAAGGTAAGTTAGACCAGGGAGAGGTAGAGAGAAGTAGACAGATTTTAGAAGATGTTTAAGCAATAACAACATTGAAGACTTGGTGACATGGAGTATAAGAAAGAGGAGGCAGTCAAGGATGATTCCTTAGTTTCTTGCTTAGGACACTGGGTAACTTCTCACAGATCTAGAGAGCAAGCACAGAAAGAGGAGCAGGTAGGACGGGGTTGGGGTAGATGTGGGACGTTTGTAAAGTCTGTTTTCAATGGGCATATTTGGGGTTTCTTCAATATTTACAAATGGAAAGTTTATATAAGCAATGGTAGAGTTGTTCTGGAATACAGGAGAGAGAGCAAAGCAGGACATATAAAATTGATATTCATAGTCATATTGATAACAATTAAAGACACAGGCTCAGATGAAATTACCCATGGACAGAGTATAGAGTGAGAAAAGAAAAGGATCTGAGACAAACTCTGCAGGAAGTACATGTAGACAAGTATATGAAGGAGAGCCTCCTCTCAAAGAAAACCAAACAGAAAGACTAGAGAGGTTGAGAGAACAAGCCAATACAAAAACCAAGGGAAGAAAATGTTTCCAGAAAGAAAAGGTGTTCAAGATCTCTACTGCCAGGGTAGAACTCTAGAAAGAGTCTCCATTTTGTGTGAGATGTGGCAATAAACAGGAGCTTTGGCAAAGAATGTGTTAAAGCTAAAAAAAAAAAATCAGAATTTTTTCAGGAAAGAAAAATGATTCTGCCCTGTTAAAACTTATCTCTCAATTTTGGAAATGCAAATATTTTCTAAGGATTGATGCAGTCATTAAAATTCAATTAAACAAAAAGAAATATTTGACCAATTTTTCTCTATGTAGTAAGTAACACAGAGAAGCCTCTTTTTCCTAAGTTTTCTTCCCAGAGTCTCCATTAGGGACTCAGATTTTTGGACAGCAATGGAAAGCTCCATTCTTGGTGTTGGCTAAGACAACAAATACAAATATCTTGGCTCTATGTCTTGGCTCTAAAACCATGCCATAGGGGAAAAGCATCAAGCAACATCAAATACAACTCATCTTCAACCTCCTTACGCAAGGCTTAACACAACACTGGATACCTGTAGATAATGGAAACCATGTAAAAGTAGTAATTGGCATAATAGCTGAGTTACTACTTTGGTTTCACAATGTTCCTTTCAACAGCAGCTTCTAAAACTTCCCACCTAGTCTATTGAACATTACCTCATGTCAAATCTAGTCTATACACAAGTCTAGTCTATACAGACAGGTGTAATGACTTGGACAAGACAGCCCAAATTGGGTAGATCTTGATGGCAGAGGCTATTTGCCATGGCAAGGCATATATCTTATTCTCCTTTGTGTTCCCCACCAATGCAAATAAAAATTAGAAAGTGACATTAGGGGGTGGTTATTGACTGAGAGATATGAGGGAGCAATGTATACATATAAAAAGTAATTGAGTTGTACACTTAGGATTTGTATGCCTTACTGTTTATATCTTAAACTTCACCAAAAATAAAATAAGCATGAGTGTAAATATTGTTTGATTTCAAAACATTTACTCTGAGTTGCCTGACCTGAGGCTCTCATCAGTTCTGCTAAACTATTAGCTTCATTTTAATTTTATTTTGCATGATTCTTTTGGCAAGAATAAGAGCAAATGAGAGTGGTTGGCCCTAGAGGCCCGAACCTGTAACTCACATCTTCCATATTAGGTACTTAGATATATCAATTACATTAAATCATTACAGAAACCCAATGAGATAGTTATTATCATTCTTGTTTCACAAGTGAGGAAACTGGGACTCAAAGAGTTAAATAAGTTACTATATGTATCTGAGTCTAAAGCCAGTGATCTTTTCAATAAAACCAACATGCAATAAAGAAACATTGCCCAGGAAGAAATATGCCCAAGTGGCAAACTCCATGAGTATCCAAAGTCAGGACACAAGAAAGACCTGTCAATGAGAAAGGCAGAAAAAGAGAAAGGACCCAGACTATAGAAACAAAGCTTTCGTATGTGTGGGAAGCTTGGCAAAAATTTTTATGCATATGATATTTCTGCAAAAGAAAAGCATGTGGAAAGAAGACACAAATAAGGATTTTTAACTTTAAAGGAGATTACAAGTCAGTATGATTTTTAGCTACTTTTCAACCTGAAGAGGACAAAAATAGAAATGTGTCTTCTTTCTAGACAAATTTTCTCCAGCTGTTTTAATAATTATATAATTATTTTAAAATGTATCATGTCATTAATTTTTTTTTTTTTACTTAACTTTTATAAATGCATTGCTTGGGTTTGGTCACTTCCTCAACTCTTACTAGATCTAATAGATGGTTATCTTTCATTTTTTTTAGGTAGATGATCATATAATCCACAAGTAAAGACAATTCTGCCTCTTTCTTGCCAATCTTTATGTCTCTTATTTACATTTATTGCATTGGCTAGACCTTCTAGTTCAATGTTGAATACTGATGGTAATGAGATATCCTTTCCTTTAATGGGAATGTTTCTACTTTTATATTGTGTTCTCTGGTCTTACACTTCAAACTCTCTCTCTCTCATGTCTCTCCTCTTTCTTTGATTTCACTGTACTTAGGTCTACCTTGCAGGAAAATATTGGAAAAATAGTAAATTAAGTTTCTGATCCTTTTTTTTTTCAGGCACAGGAAATGAAGGCTAGAAGGACTGGAGGCTTGGAGCACCTGAATCTAGGGAATTCCCAAAAGCACTGGTGAGGGAGAGGGAATATAAGCACACACCCATCACCACCCAGGTAGAAGAGGCAAATGGCCCACTTTCTAAGAAGTGGTGAGGGCAGGGTGGGAGTCCAGAAGATGCTATGTGCTGTGTAGACCATGCATCAAGGAGTCAGTGTCTATCCCTGGCTTCAGATACATGACCTGAGCACTGATTTTTTTCTTTTATTACCATGTGTAGAGGTCAATAGGCATTTCCATATGGACCAGAGTTTGTCACCTATTTGGACAGGTGGACTAAAAAAGAGACTTGACATGAAGAGATGTTTCCTATATTATGAAACTTGCCTTTAGGAATTAAGATGAGTTGTGTTCAACCATTTTCTTTCAGGTAGTTTATTGGTACTAATTAACTTTTCTGCCTTTCAGCATCAACATTAGTACCCTACCAAAATATTTGAAAAATCAGCAGCATATCCCTTACTGAGTCAGGAAGTCTTTAATCACCTCTGACTTCTTTTGACTCATCCCTTAAGTCTCTCCATTGGCAGAACATGGAGATAGACAGAAATGTTTCAGCCTACATAATAATCAGAGCCTCATGTAATATTGAGACTGGAGTAAAGAACTGAAAGGAACTCTTTTACAACTTTTATACATCCTTGGTGCATGTACACAGACTGTACCATCCAGGAAGTTGTAGACTTAACTAACCCCAAACAGAATGTAATCATCAGCCACCTTGCATTCTCCTGAGAAAGTTGGTGAATCAGACATCACAGATACACATCAGCCTACACACACACACACACACACACACACACACACACACAATATATATATACACTTTTTTAAAAAAAGAGGCCCCTGATATGGGTTGAATTGTGTCCCCCAAATTTTCATGTACTAGAAACTGAGCTCCCCTGTGATAGTGTTAAGAGAATGGGAAATCCTATTATAGTAATTGAAAGGCGGAGCCTTGTAGAGGTGATTAGATTGTGACGACCATGTCCTAGTGAATGGATTAATCCATTGATGGTTTAATGGTGGTCACAGGCATGGTTCTGATGGCTTTAAAAGGAGAGTAAGTGAGAAGGGTAGTTTCTTGCTTCTGCCATATTTGCCATGTGATACCCTGAGTCCCACACCAACAAGGCCCTCACCAAATGCGTTTCCTGGACTTTGGACTTCTCCACTTCCCAAACTGTAAGCAATATTGTTTCTTTATAAATTACTCAGTTTCAGGTATTTCTGTCATAAGAAACAGAAATGGACTAATACGTTCCCTTTCGGAATATCACAACTGCATGGCATCGCTGTGATGATCTCACTGAGGAACAATATACATCAGCAGACAGTATTCCTATCACACACTCCAGCTCCTCCAGTCCTGGGGAGGCCTGCCTGCCTTCACCTTCCTTCTCCAGCAGGCAGATGAGGAAAGGCAGACACAGAGAAGGAAACAGGAAGTGGTAACTCCACTTAGAGGAGAGGCCAGTTTTTGACATCTTAGATTGAGAAAGGAAGAAAGGGGGAAGAAAAATCAAGTTATGACTCCACGACTAAGAACGCTAGAATAATAAAAGGAACAAATGAAGCACTGTATGAAGAAACATCAGTGGAGACCAGAGCTATCACATCTTCTTTGAATTACTAGGTGCAGAGGAAGAGGTGGTTGCTCCACACGTGAGTGAAGATGCTAACGTAACGGGGATTCCTGGACAGTCATTTTCTAAGACAACATTTGGCTCCAGATAACTTCTCACTAGCAGTATTTTCTTTTTGAGTCATGACTTTGCTTTGATAGAAATATAAAACATTTTGTCACAGCCAAAATAGTTTAGAAGATTACCATTTGAAGAAGAACAAAAACTTCGCTTTGTCCACACTATTTTCCTCATCTTAAGGAACATTTAAAGGAGAAAGCTTCAGCAAGCTGATATTTTCCTCCCTTTTTAAGTATTGTTTTATTGAACTAATATACGCATACAGAAAAGTACACATTTTATAATGTACAGCCTGAAGAACTTTTGCAAAATAAACATCCCTAAGTAACTAGCACTCAGATTAAAAAACAGAATGTTACCAGCACTTCCAGAAGCCTCCTCTTACCCTTTTCAGTAAATAACTCAAAGGTAGCCATTCTTTTGTCTTCTCTAACAGCATTATCTGATTTTGTCCTTCAAAAAAATTAGATTATACTGTACGTACTACTTTCTCTGACTTGCTTCCCGTGTTATGTTTGTGAGATGCATTCATATTTCTGTGTATAGTTGTGGGTCATTCATTTTTACTGCTGTATTGCATGCTATTATGTGCATTTATTACATTTAAATTTTTTAATAATATTGTTTATGGGCATTTGTGTTGTTTCTAGTTTGGGCTCTTAATAATATGCTGCTGATAACACTCTAGTATATGCCATTTGGAGTCTGTTTTGTTTTAGCCTTTAAAATTAGGTAGAGTATCTTTGGTGAAAAGGGGAAAAAATATTGCAATTAAATGTAATTGAAGGATACTTAAAATAGCAGCCTTATGAATTATAATCCTATAATAATAAAATAAGAATTCTAGTGAAAAGGAACAGTTAACACATACTTTTAAAATAACAAGGGCAAGTGCCAAAGTAATAGGAAGATGGTAATAGCACTGGTCTTGTCTTTTCTTCTTTCTACTTCACAAATTTATCATTTATTTTTATTAAAAAATAAAACTATCACATGATTCAGCAATCCAACTTTTGGCTATATACCCAAAGGAAATGAAATGAGTATGTTGAAGAGATGTCTGCACTCTCATGTTCATTGCAGCATTATTCACAATAGCCAAAATACGGAAACAACCTAAGAGTCCATCAATGGATGAATGGATAAAGAAAATGTGGTATACTCATATATGAGTATATATAATGGAATAAAATTCAGCCACAAAAAAGAAGGAAATCTTGTCATTTGCAACAACATGGATGAACCTAGAATACATTATGTTAAGGGAAATAAGCCAAGCACAGAAAAACAAATACTGCATGATCTTATGTATACAGAATCTAAGAAAGGTGAACATATAGAAGCAGAGAGTACAATGCTGGTTACCACGGGTTGTTGGGGAGGGTCGGATTTGGGGAGATGTTGGTCAAAGGATACAAAATTTCAGTAAGACAGGAAGAATAAATTCAAGAGATCTATGGTACAACATGATGACTATAGTTAATAACAATGTACTGTAGACTTGAAAATTGCTAAGAGTAGATTTTAAGTGTTTCCTAACAAGCTGAATTTTTGTACGACTGTTAAGCATGCTTAGTATGGCCAATGGAGCTGAGCTCTTCACATATTTAAAGTTCCATCATCAGGAGTAAAGTCTTCCTTATAAATCCTCTTACATCTCCCTAAGATACTCATTTACTCCCACTGGGGACAAATAATCAAACCACAACAAAGTATGATATTCAGAAGATTTAATAGCTGGTGAGAGAAAGTCAGTCAGTTCAAGAAATGTTTATGAATCTTACCTCTGTCTTCTCCTGGGATCAGATCCTAAATTTACTAATTCACTACATCAGGAGCTTGCAAACCATGGCTTACAGGCCAGACCCAGCCCATAGTCTATTTTTGCACAGCCACTGAGTTATGAATGACTTCACATTTTTAAACAGTCAAACAAAACAGAATATTTTTGTAACACATAAATATAAATTTGTGACACAAACTATACAAAATTCAAATTTCAGTGGACTTAAAGTTTTATTGGAACACAGCCACACTTATTCATTTATTTATTGTCTATAACTGTGTTTGTGCTACAACAGCCAAGTTCCAAGTTGAGTAGTTCCAACAGGGATCATATGACCGGCAAAGCCTAATACTTACCCTCTGGCCCTTTACAGAACCCCTGCATTATATAAAATCTGGCTATCATCATCCCACAGTTTGAGAGCTTCATATTTCATAATGTACTCACTATAACCCAAATGCAATGTCATTAAAAAAAGGACAAAAGCAACCATTATGCTGGATTTTGTGGGACAATCCTTATTTCAAATGTTCTGCCATGCTGTCCACATCTAATATTCTAATGTTTAAGTAATACCAATATTTAAGCTTTGGAGCAATATCTCCAGATTCACTCTTGCTTCTAGAAGAGCCAAAAATCCCTGATTAGAGAACACATGCTCTGATTTGGGGCAAAGAAACATGCTTATGGAGTCTTCAGTGCTCCTTATGTGAGACTTAACCTGAAGTTAACAGTTATAGAAACAAGCAACTAAAGGAGGTTACCAAAAAGCACAAACATACTCTCAGGGAAACTTAACCGATTACATTTTTTCTTTTAATTTAGTAGAAATATTTCAGCTTGATTCATTAACAGTTTCTTATGCCATGTGGAAGAAATCTATTCCATGTACCTGCGAATATTTTTCAACTAAACTTCCTTCTCAAAATGTTACCACATCTACTGTTATTAAAATATCCATTTGTAAGCAGTTTTAAATCTATTCAGATTTATTGAGAGGGGGTCTGGGGAATGGGAGCCTGCTAAAGAGATTACTCTAGAATATAAAATGGCAGCCACGATGACAAGAAGTCTCATTTGATCTGAATAGAGACCTAAATTCTTTGCAAAACAGGACTGACATTTCTAAAACAGCACTCTGAAATGTTTAGATGTTGATGACATAAACCACACTCATCACCTCCACCTTGTTTCTCAGAAGGGACAGCTGTAGGAGGGAACAGGCCAACTGGAGGAGGTCATTATCAGATTATGTTTTAAAGGTAGTAAACCCATTAATTTTTCTCAGATATCTTAAAGAGTTACAATAGAAAACTATCAAATGGAGGAGGACATTACTTAGACTTCAGGCGAGAATAGTTTATTAGGTCTCAGAATTCTCTAACTAATCAGCCACAAAGTATAATCTGAGCATGCTCCATTCACTATGCAGGGTCCATGTGGTACATGACAAGTTAAAAGGTAGGCATCAGCTTGCAAGGGGCTGGCATGCCTATTTGTGAGAAAAGACAAAACCTCACACTAACAAGCATGTCCAAATGAAACTATTATGGAAAACATGAGAAAAAAAATCACATTCTGAAATTATGGAGTTTGAGGAGACCCAAATGTACTTTTCCAAGAAAGTTCTCAGTTGCTTTTGCTAATGAGGCGAACAGCTCTCCTCCATAAATTATAGCTTCTCTTGGGTTGAGAATGAAGCAGAAATTACTGTGCTTCTCTCTTCATTTGCAGAAAAGGTAACTGAAGGAGACATATTCTGAACCTAATGTGCTCACTGAACCTACAGACTCCAAGCACCAGAAAAACTGCATCTAGGAAGGCTGAGCATAGGGAAGAATCAGACAGCTGTGGTGTGGACAGGGTTAGGATGAGCAGGGGAGATTCACAAGAAACCAAGCACAGTGCAAGAGATTGAAACCCACAAGACTTCTCTGAAAATACACCCACAGAATTGGCCAAAGACTTCTAACAGTGTGTTCTAACATCTGCATTTTGTTGTGGCCAAAAGGAAAGTTTAAGAAAGAATGATAAAAGAATCCATGTGATTGGATGCCTTGATGGAATGCATCTCAATGTAACTATACTCTCTACGTAGTAACATGGACTCATCCAGGGCCTCTCACTCAATTTTCCTCGTGGTCAAGAGCACCCACTTAAGTGGGAGTGTCCCAAGGGACGATGGTCTGTGGTATTAAAAAAAAAAAATCCCAAGGAACAGCCCAAATAAAAACAGGCCATTTGGGCCCATTAGGCAATTCCAGACCATAAGAACATGGTGTCCAGACATTCCACACTGTCTCCACATTCTCCCACCAACCCAGGTCACAAAAGGTAAACACCAGGCAAGCGCCTCTCATCCGTACAAACCACAGACTTAACTTTCACCACTGATTGGGGGAGCAATTTCTCAATGCACCAGTGGCCATTTGGCAATTTCCTGCTTAAATATATATTTCTGGGCTTGCAGGTACCTTAGGGTTCGTGCACTTAATTCTGTTATAAAGCTAATTGCTTCTGTAGCGATTTCTACATCCTTAGATGCCATCACAGTCTGATTTTTTGGAAATGTGAACACTCATTTAAACTGACTTCAGAAGTATAATTTATGGGACAGACTGAGTCACTGATCTCAGTTGGCTGCCTTTGTCCTGGTACACTTCCTTCTTCTCTAAAGGGAATTTTCTTTGAAGAAAAAAAGATAACTTTTAGATTACTTGTTGCAGAACTTTTTTGAAAGGGAGTTTTTTTGGAAAATTATATGAATCCAGCGGTGAAGTTTTCATGGAGAGCAAAAATTCTACTCTTAGATACATGTTGTGAACATTTACAAAGGGCCTAGAGAAAATGATCTGTGTGGAGATTAAGACTCTTTAACAAAAAAAAACTGTTTCTTAATTAAATTGATTTGGGGGTCTGCCACTACATAGCTCTAACCATTTAACTTTTCTGGGCCTCGGTATCTTCTGATCATGAAATAAATTAGTTAGATAACATAATTGTATTACATCATGCTAAGAATAAACATAAAACAAAAAATATTTTTAATAGTAAAATTAAATATAAGATGTGTTCTACTAAGCCAAAAATAAGTCCTAATTTACAAGCCTATACAAGGTACTTTAAAAAGTTCGTGGAAAAATAAAATTAAAAGATAATATGATTCTTTCCATGAATTTTTTGAAGCACCCTCATATAATAAGAGGTAAAAACAAATGTTACATGGCAATTTATATAGAAGGGATCCTTTTCATAGCCAATTTGTGTAGGATCTTTCCAAAATGTGATCCAACTCACAAAAGTGATTCAATTCACAAAAACTTATGAATGTAAACCACTCTGGAGTCTTCAGACTGCTTGAATATGATACCTTTAACATATACATGGATCAGTACATCAAAATCTATCAGACACATTGATATTCTGAGCATTTCATAGACACTATGCAATTTAATCATCAGTAACATGGCATTTACAGGTAAGAAAACTGAGGGTCAACTGGGTAACTGCTGTTAGAGGTCACACAGGGAGTGAGCTGGTGGCAAGATGCGAACCCCACCCAAGTCTGTCTGGTATAAGCATTTATGTTAATTATTTGTGCTTTATAGAATTCGGTTCCAGTGAGTCCTTATTTTGTCACAAAAAGAGATCTGGTCAAGCATATTCATTCCTTTCAAATAGATTTTTGGTTTAAGTTCCTTTTTATTCCATTTCCTCCCCCTGACTCCTTTCAATTTTAATGTTTTTTTTTCCTTTCATGGCTGGGTTTGATTTTAAACAGACTTCTTAGGAAAACTGTGTTCATGTAAAACTGGAGGGTCAAAGAGCTTCCTAACTGGAATAGGCAGGTCATATTCGAGGGTGTGGAGTTCTTGAGGGGAAGTGGCCCATTTCAGTAAGTCCTGAGAAGGGTTTTTCTTACATACAAGTGTGAGTTGTGATATATAGCTCATACTTTACTCTCTTTAGGTTATATAAAACGTTATGAATGTTGTTTTCTTTTGTAAAGGAAATTATAAAAAGATTTTACCTTCACTCTATCTCACTTACTGTACACAAGCAATCACCAGGAGATTTCATGTCATTCCACAGGAGCGATTAACCAAAAGGTTACTTTCAAATTGTTGTCTTCACAGTCTTCAACATCTATAAGCAAACTGGGACCTGCCAAAAATGGGCCTCGAATATCAGTATGTTTCCTGTATGCATTACTCCTGACACTGAAGCTGTGGCTTGAAACAAGTGACATTCAGTGTCAAAACCTTGGGAAATTTTCCTTTGTTTTCTCATTCTCTTCTTTTCTTTCTAACTGGCTACTCATAGAGTCACAGGAACTCATGGGAGCTTTCTATTATAGACCCGATCTTTGCAGGGGAGAAATTGGCAGAATGTGATCTATTTGGATGAAATTTATTTTAATCTGATTTTTTCTTTCCTGTCAAACATTCTGGGTTTCTGACTGAGCAATGTCTTGGAAATTCCAAAAGTTGGCACGCTGGTGGCTTCTTTATGTTCCACATCTTTTCTAGCACATTGACAGTAGCTGCTCCTGTTTCTGGAGGATGAGAAGACTTGTACCGTGTTCCTTCATCAGCCTGCACAATCAGTCCAATCATCCTCAGAGGGGTCGTTCACACTGTGACAGATCGTCTTGACTGCAAATTCTTTTCATGGCTGTGAACGCTTCTGCTTAACCAGCTTACTTCATTGACATAAACAGGATCTTTTTACCCTGGCCCAGCAGGGGTTAGAAGAAAAGCCTTTTCAGAAGTCTTCTTCCCCTGCCACAGAGAAAGCATGAAACCATAAGTTTGAAACAGGCACCATTTTGTAAAGCTAGGCCTCAGCATTGCTCCAAAATTTACAATACCTTGGGAACCAGCTGTGCAGTCAAAAATAACAGCTTTCATTTTTGTAACCTTTAATGTCAACAAAACTCATTTACATACGTTATTTCATTTGATTCTAACAATAATCCTGTGAGGTAAGCGGGACAGAAACTGTTACTGCTATTTTTCAGATAAGGAAACCAAGATTCAAATAAATTATCATTATTATCACATTATTATCAAAACAATAGTAACCAACTGTACAGGGTGCTGGGTACACAATGTGCTTTCATAGGCATTACCTCAATTGTATTGACGACAACACCGCAAGGAAGGCAGACAAATTATCCTACTATCTCAGATGAAGAAACAGATGAGTAAAGGTAACCTTTATTAGGGTTTCTGCAAACAAATATGTCTACAAAGCTTTTTGCAGGACACACTCCCCTCAGTCCCTGTCACTCCTATGGGCAGCTTTGGGGAGACTTGCTGTGGCCTGTTCTGCCTGCTGGCTCTGGCTCCGCCCCTCCCCTCCCACTCACTCCCAAACCCACTGGGGAGCCTCAGCACAGCTGTGGAGAACAGCTCAATTAGATATATTTGTATTGATAATTTGAATAAAGGCAACATATATAACATTACTGAAATTTTGGAAAATAGAAAAAGAAAAAACCACCAAGAAGTCCCATGACCTCAAATTCTTGTTAGTATCAGGCCAAGTTTCCTCTAGCTTTTTTTTCCCCCTATGCATCTGTTTTTCTTCTATTCATAATCATAAGATAGATTTGTATGCATTTTAACTTTGAATTTTCAGTTACCATTGTATGCTCAGCTTTTTACCTTGTCACTACTTTTACTTACGATTAACTCTTTCAAATGAATAAAATATAAACAATTTACAATTACCCTATTGTTGGACACATGTTATTTGCACTTTTTTATGTGTGGCACTTTTCCCATATTTTGGATTGCTCCCTAGGATAGATTCCCAAAAATGGGATTACAGGGTCAAATAGCATGACCATCTTTCTGGCTCTTGATAGTGCCAAACTTCTTTCCTATGGATTTGTCCTAATTTAAACTTTTACCAGCAAAATAATAAGTGATCCATTTTGCTAGGATAACTATTGAGTTTTAATATTTTCTATTTTATTGCTTATTATTTTATTATTTTAATTTGCATGTTGATTACTAGTGTATTTCAACTTTTTTTTATTTTTGTATGTTCTTTTTGTGAATAATCTGTTTTTGACAACTGGACATTGATAGTATAGTTCCACTGAATAGTTAAAACTATTGGTTAATTCCCAGAGCATGAAAGAAAAGTATAATTAGGAAAAAGAAATGACTTCTAAAGTAACATTTACATAATATGAAAGTTCTGCTCCCTGGTGCTCCTCTCACATAACATATCAGAGGTTGATGCATGGACATGATATGTAGGAAGTGCAGTAAGAAAAACATCAATGCTCGGGCCAGCCTGGTGGCACACTCGGTAGAGCGCGGCGCTTGGGAGCATGGCGGCGCTCCCGCCGAGGGTTCGGATCCCATATAGAGACTGGTCCGCTCACTGGTTGAGCGCGGTGCGGGCGCGACACCGAGGGTTGCGATTCCGTTACCAGTCACGAAAAAAGACAAAAAGGAAAAAAAAAGAAAAACATCAATGCTCATAAGTGATCCTTAACTAAAACATGTTCCCTGTCTTTACACTTGGCTGCTATTCCCATTAATTAGCACATAAAGGGTAAAGATACTATATCATAAGATCAAACCCAGACCCTACATACCAAATGGGTTAACTTATTTTGAGTAAATCAAATAAACATGCTGAGCCTGTGTCTTCATTTATAAAAAGACATAATACTAATTCCTATGCACAGCTGTTGGAAGGATCTAGAAGACAGGTTTACAAATATGTATTAATATGTGAGAAATTATCAACTTTGGCTTAGTTTTGAAACACAATTTAAGAGCTAAGAATCCCTAGCAAGATAATCCTTGCCAATAGAAATACTAACACAAATACAACCTTCTCATTTTCTAATCACTGAGGGCACATAACTCAGACATACAAGGAATAGATCATTTTTCCTATGTTTGAAGTTTAATATTATTAAGAGACTTCATACACCCTTGTTGCAATAACCTGACAGAGACTGCAGGCACTGGGCAACTGTGGTTTCAAATTGATAATGTTTCTTCTAGCTTCCAGACTCCCATGGGAACAGAAACTGTTTCACCCACTGTTGAGTCCAATGCCTGGCACAGTAGGCGTTCAATAAATACATATTGACTGAACACAGAAACTGATTATATACGAGTAACTAGAAGTTATTGACTTCTGCCTCAAGATAAACAGACTGATCGGAGGAACTTAGTTTGTTGAAGACACCTGTTTGATGGGAAATGGGAGTTAAATGACTTAATAGTGTTAAAAAAAAAAAGTACACACACTTAAGCACCAAATGTATATAGTTTAACAACAGCAGTAAAAGGCCTCACTCTAGCACCCTGGGTCATCCAAAACATATAGAAGCAAAGCACAAGAGGACCTAAAATGTGTTCAAAATCCCATCACTGTATACTCCTGATAACCTTCAAGAAGAAAATCAACTGAGCTTCATTAGAACCAAAGATAATCGTTTAAAATGAAGGAGACCTAGTGAAACAAAAATGTATGTACCAGAGAGAGCGAAAGCACCTAGTCCACTGACATGTTCAAACATTTTAAGAAAAGCTATTATTTCAAGCACATGTCAAAAGGATGGGGAAGGGGGTGTAACGAATTACAGAATAACTGGTATTTATGCCTGAGAGATCCCTGGGTTGTTCTGTACCTCCTGGAAATTGTTTATGTGCACAAGTCCTGTGATCATGGGGCTATGATTAGTGGATGCTGACAGTGTGACAGGGAGGAAGGCATGAATCACCCCTGCTCCATATAGGAGAAAGCTGAACAAGATTAACTCTGCCTTAGAGATGGAATTTTTTTTTTTTCCATGTTCTAAGTTCTGGTGACTTGGTGCTATGGGAAAGGGTGACAAAGGTGGAGGAAGACTGATGAGGGTTGAATTTCACCATTTTGGGAAAATTCCACTTCTTCCAAAACTCATTTGTGAAATTACAGTTTCTTAATTTGTCCCTAATAACTAATAATCTTCCAACTTTTTTCCGTACTGATCAATTAAAAAAAAAAAATTATTGACCTCCCCAAGTGCCCAGCACTGCATTTCTGAAATGGTCCTAACAAGAGGAACATGTTCATATCACTTTGATCCAAGCTTTCTCTGAATCAGGGACCAAAGACAGGAATGCCACCAGTCAAGGTAAGGTAAATAAGAATTGGCGACTTTTCCAAATTTCTAATTATCCACCAAAGAATTTGTCTGGATGATTGAGTCATAATGAATATGTCACAGGATTAGAGATATTTTGTTATCTGGAAATAGCAGAAAAAGGTAGCCAGAAAAAGATCTTTCCTGCACACAGGTGGAGATGTCCATCCTCGGCAAGGTCTACTAAACATTGCTTGGTTGAGACGCTTTGCCTGTCTTTAGCTACAAAAATAGAACATGAATCTTAATCGAAGCAACTAACCAGAGAAAAATGAGATAATGTGGAAAACTATCTGAATCAGTCATAAGACATTAGTTTTCTTCAAGTATTAGCATTATTTAAGACACTGTAGCTCTGACTAGCTTGAATTTGTTGTGTCTGCCCTTTTGAGTAGTTGACTTTTTTTACTGAAACATAATTGATTATACGTATTTGTGGGATACAGAGTTGGCTATCGGTATTTGTGTACAATGTGATGATCAAACCAGGATAATCAGCATATTCATCATTGAAAAAACATAAACATTATTTGTGTTCATTAACCAATGTCTCCTTAACTTCTTCCCTCTGCCCCTTTCCCACCTCTAGTAACCACAGCTCTGTTCTCTCCCTCTGAAAGTTCAGCGTATTACTGATTGTTTTTCTTTCTTTCTCCCTCTCTCTTTTGTTGTGTCTGTCCTTTGGAGTGAGGTATAGTCATTCCATATTTTACTGTCTACTCAAGAAAATGTCTTGAACAAAAGTGGATGCACTTTCTGTGAATGGAAGTCAGTGGTGGATTTGGGAATGTAGACTCCTTTTATTTTCCTGTGTCCTCTCCTGTCTGAGTCTGAAAAGCTGACCCTTATTAACTAATAGACAATAGGCTAGGGAAAACCAGGTAACCAAGAAGAAAAATGCCCTCAGAATGACATGAGGTGGGACACTTGAAGAGAGTCGATGTCACTTTTTGATGTCTTTCCAGTGATTTCCTTGGAAGAAATCTGTCCACAATCACTCACATACGAGCAGAAAAACCCTGGGGTTAGATGAGGCTTTATCCACAGCTGAAACTGATGAGGCTTCCTGGCAAGACACCAAAGCCAAAAGAGTTTGTTTCCTGTCTTCTCCAAGTCCTGACCTCCAGTATTTAAGGAACCAATAACATTTTTTCATTTCTTGAGTTATTTTTCTCATGCAACTCATGGCAGCTCTTTGCCAGCTCAGCATTCAGACTAATTTGTTACAGAAAATGGGGTAAATGTGTTTACCAAGGTCGAAAGATTAGTATGAGGCCTACATGTCATATGTGACCAAACAAGGTGTATACTACTTTCATCAGCTATGTGTATGATAAAATTAGAACCTCAGGATTCAGAATATTTAATTTCTAGTTGTGTCTCAGTTTCTCACATTTGTTGTTTTGGTTTGGCTTTGGAAAATTGGATGACAAAATATTCTGATAATTTATCTTTAAAAAATTATCTGAGAAGAAATAGAATTTCTGTATTAGCTACATATAACTACTCTGTTTAAATATTTTTCTTTTGTATTTATAGTAGCCATGAGATTTATATACAGCTTAGCAGTCTTGCATACTTATTTTGAGGACTGAAAACTTCTGCCCAGATAATGAGAAAAACAAAAACAGAAGAATACATATATTGTGTTTATTTCTTCAAATACTAAAATTTTGCAAATGCTCAGCCCACATTTATTATGTTACTATCTGCCCCCAGTTTTAAAAAATTAGTAATATTCAAGTACGAGGGGGAAAATCTGATATTTGATTGTCCCATCTGCAGCTAAAATTCATTGGAAGCCACATACATTCACTTCCACCTATATTAAACTTCCTTTAAAAAGGAGTTTCCAGGAACTCTCTCAAAAGAAAGAACCAGAAAGCTTCCTAAGCCATAGCCAGTACTTTGCTCCCTTGTTCTGTCTGGTGTTTTGTTGCACTAATTGATGGTGGAAAAGGTTTTGAGTTGTGGGAACATTTTTTCAAGTTTGAAGCCTCTTTGAATGTTAGAGTTTAGGTCCAACTTAAGTACTTTGCTGCAAATTGTATACATCTATCCTTGGCCAAATTCAGCTTCCTGTTTCTAAGAAGGGAAAAGGCTGGAACAGTATAGTAAAAAGAATCATAAGGCTTATTGGATATCAAAGAGTGCTCACAAGACCACATTTTGATGAGTTAAGTGTAAACGCTTATGGCTTACATTTTCCTTGAAAACACACATGGATTTTAAAAAGAAATGAATGAAAACAACATTCCCAACACAATACATTTGATATATTGCCCACCAGTGTTTAAAAGAAAATAATTCAATTCTTCAAGCAGACAAAAAAAGGGATTGGCCCAATCCTGATCTGAGAGTGTGGGCAAGTATCTCTGCTGTACCCAGCCCAATATATATCTACCTTTGGGGACGCATATCCTATGACCAAAACTAATTAAGCACAAAAGCACATGCTTGTTTTCAACTTAAAATGGTAAACACTTCCTTAATTGCTTAACATTTTCTTTAAAGAATAAAAGCTGTCAGATACCAACCATGCTGGACAAAATAAAACATAAAATGCTCTATCTTTAAAAACTCATTCATTCTTTCAACAAATATTTCCTGATTATCTACTATGTTCCAGGCACTGTTCTGGACTCAGGGGATTCTATGGTAAATAGGAGTATGATAGATGAGGTTCTGTATTTATGGAGTTTATCTCGACAGGAAACCTCTTCAGTCATGTTAATGTTGTGGAGCAATTCTTTAGATTTTGTCAAAAACTTGGATTTAAACATCTGAATTACTAACCTTGTGAACCTCCTGAACATCTGGGGAAGAGGGAGAGATAAAAGGTCCCAGAGGGCCCAAAATAGATGTTATAATAGGCAGGCCTCAAGCTTACTTGGGACAGCTTTCTAAGCAAAGATGCTGTGTAAAAATGATGTAAATTGATCTCATTTTCAGAAAGCAGCTGATGTTATAAAAGAAAGTTATGGTCCTTTTCAAGGGTCTCCACTTTATCAGCTAAAAATGATACCACTGTACCTCACAGAGCATAAATCTTTAACCAAATACAAACCAATTCAACAGGGCAAGCACTCAGCATTTTATATATTCCAGCTCGAGAGGTGCAATGCGGGAGAAGGGAGGAGATTACAAGGCCAAAGGAAGAGTTTCCAATGTTGCCAGCATTTAGATGCCTGGCCTACGTGTGTACCATGGAATCAGCAGGACATTCAAGTGGATCTCCAACTTCCAAAAGTTGTCCACAGCTTCCCTCTGAAATCATACCCCAACCCAACAATCTGCTGCCCCAAGCTCTGACCTCCCAACCCCATCTCCCTCCTTGTATGGCTCTTCCTGTGGCTTCAGAAACCCCTACCCAAATAGGTACCCCACTTTCTCACCCCCCGCATCCTACATGTCAGCCTCCTATGTGTTTCCCTCACTGCTGTATTTCCAGTGGCTTCCCCAATGTCTGGATCATAGTACATTTTTATTGGTTGGATGGATGGATGAGCATCCCTGGAAAATTTTCTGACCTGAGGCTTCTGGTCTTTCAGAGACTAATGCTTCCATGCCAGTACCTGGTGAGATGCCCCGGCCAGATTTTCCTTGTCACTAAACTCCTAATAGAAGTCAATACAAGTGGAATTTGCTGCCAAAAAGACCAAGATTCAAATTCTAGTTCTTCTGTTTATTAGCTCTATTACGTTAGCCAATTATTTAACATCTCTGAGATGCTGGGCTTCATATTACACCTGCCTCATCAGGTTATTGAAGAGGGCATGACAGACAGTACCAGGTGCATACTAACCACGGCCTCTCCACCTATCCATTTTCTAAGGTAAATTCAAGTAAGCTGGAATAAAAACAATCAGCCACATGCAATTAAATTTTATTTAAGAACTCCTGAAGAGGAGGGCTGGGAACTGCAGAAGAGGCTGGGAGGCCTTGGGAAAACTACTGTCAACATTTTCTTGTGAACAGCTATGCCCAAGGGGGATGGGTTGTCCTAGAAGCTGTTCGATCCAGAATATGCCAGAAAGTAGTAGTTTTCAAAGTGCACAAGATGACCCACTCGGGTGTGGAAAGTCTTAAAATTTCTATTTACAGTTTTTAATCTAAGAAAGAAAATATTTTATAAATTAAGCTTTACCAGTACACTCTGTGCTCTGTATCTTTGAGCTTTGCATTTGTGGATTCAACTAACTGTGGATTGAAAATATTCGGAAAAATAACTGTGTCCATACCGAACGTATACAGCCTTTTTTTTCTTGTCATTATTCCTTAAACAATAGAGCATACCAACTATTTACATAGTATCTTCATTGTATTAGGTACCATAAGTAATCAAAAAGTGATTTAAACTGTATGGGAGGATGTGCATAGGTTGTATGCAAATACTACATCATTTTATATCAGGGACTTGAGCATCTGTGGATTTTGGTATCTGTGGGGGTCCTGGAACCAATCTTTGCCAGATACTGAGTGACGACTATTTACTGTAAGGGTTGACATTGGCCTCCTCATCCCATCCATATGTCAGGAGGTCATAGCCTCAGTGATGACCCGGGAGGGGTCCCCAGGAGTAGGGTTCCCTTGGTGGGCAGTGGGGCAGGGGGCTGGCAATGTATTGCACTTCACGAGTGCTTGGTTAAGCCAGCTTGCAGCTCATACAATCTAGTTTTAACTAAATTAGCCTTCTCAAAACAATCAACAAAAGTTTTCTTTGACAAAACTGTGGATCGAGAAGAATACTAATAATATGAGGATCAACAAGCAAGAAACTGGCAAAGTCAGCACTTCTACTCCAAGTAAGAGCTCTTCCATCGTTCACATTATAAGATAAAATCTACAGTGATCTCATCAGAACTGACATATTAAATCCCACTGCTCTCATTAAAAATATTAACACTATTTATCTCAGCAAGAGCAAAAAGGTCTTTTGTACCATTAAAATAAATAAGAATTATGCTTAAAACATTATTTATTGCAGCCTTAGATTATGCTTTAAAAGTTATATATTATGTAGGCTTTATAAAAATGTATCTCATTTTGGTACATGGATATATTATATTTGGAACATGCATATATTTTATCCATAGATAAATAGAACTGGAATAGAAATGCACTGGAAGTGCATGTTCATTAGTGTTTACTCCCCTGGTGAGTTGGGAGACCCTGCCCTATCAAGCAGTTGTACATGCACATACTACTGGAAATCACCTGGTTGCAACAAGCAGAGCCCTGCAAGTATGAATCAGTGTGAGCCGAGTCCTGCCTGGGTTCCTCAAGACCACCAACAGTCACACCATGGGACAGGATCCATGCTGGCAGACACCCCAGAGCTGTTCTATTCACATCCCGGAGAAACAACACAATCAGCTGCCAGGAGTTGGACCCAGCAGGAAGATCAGCTCAGGCGAAGACCCACTAACATTAGTGGACATATATGGCCCTGTTTATACCCCTTACTCATAGAGAATGTCAATTCAAGACTTTGCAGAAGGGATTGAGGAGGAGGTTGAAAGAAAAATGGAGTTTGGCTTTTTGGACAGGAAGAGAGAACTTTCAACGTAGCAAGCACTGTGGGAGAATGCAACAAGATGAAATTTAAAGATAAGAACATAAGGGGCAGTGAGACAAAATGACTCAGCCAGGGGCAGAGATGAAGAATAAAAGGAGCTAACATTCTAGCAATCAAAAACAGGGAAGGAAGCGCCCTGCATGCCAGGATTCTCAGTTTGAGACATAACAATGAATAACGAAGTGCTTAACAATGGCAGAAAGGGGTTCAGGAAAGAGGAGGGGCAGTGCTCAGGACTCAGCCTGACTGCAAACACAAAGCAGACACTCAGAAGTCCACAGAGCTCTCTGAGGACAGGGCTGCTTCAGGGGTGGTGTGGCCCAGAAACCCAGGACACAGGGAAAGTGAAAAGAGGACGATGCTTTTGCTCCGTCGACCTCCACCTGCCTCTCCGCCCTCAATGCACTAGGGCATTTTTAGTACTGGGCTAGTGGGGCCAGCCTGAGGAAGGATGGGAAGGGAGGTGGACATGTGTGCAGAGGAGATGGAAAAGAAAATGGCACCAAGAGTATGAGAAAAGGGAGCAGGAAAAATAAAGAGGAAGAAGGGAAGTAGTTGACCAGACAAGTCAGAACCAAACTATAAAAGCACAGTAAAAACAAAATTAATAAAGGCTGATGAAAATGTTAGGGCTGGGGAGTAGGGTTACATGAAAACAACATGAATACATCATCCAAAATTATACTATGTGGTAAAGTCAAAATTTCACTCATGCAACTCTATGGAGAAATTTTCGACCACATTGGACCAAATTCCTCATTTTGGGGGATGATAAAATCAAGTCCCTGCCTATTTCCCAGAAGGCAATGAGCTTGTTTACCAACAAGGAGGAGCATCTAGGCCATGGCACTCTCCTTACCTTTTTGTTATTCGGACATCTCCCATATTCCCCAAGGCTTAAGCCTTCCACACTGCAGTGACCTTGAGGCTGCCAGACTGTTGAGCTCATAATCCATGGAATAGTCAGCATGAAAATGGAGGGAAAGAACTGAAAAAATATATTAGATGATTGGGCGCATTTAAAGCCAACAGCAGGAGAAACTTGACTGAGGAATAGTCATCCTCTCAGAGGACAAAGGGCAGCAGGTAAAGTTGGATGGAGACCCACAGTGTCTTCCTGTGCCTTCCTAGGAGCAGGCACATCAGCCAGGGTCCTGCTCTTGAGAAACTGCTCCTTTTGTTATGAACTACAATTCCTGGAACAAATACAGCATTCTACTTTCAATCTGAAAAAAATGGGTGTTACATTTGGAATTACGCTTATATATTACTCGCAGAATTCTTTATTCAGGAAATCCCATAATGAGTTTTGACAGCCCCATCATCACTATGGCTGATAAATAAACAAGATTTTTAAGTTCCCAAAGGAATTAAGGACAAGTTGTCAAGAAGTTAGAGTAACCGTCTCTTAAAAAAATAAAAATACACCATAGAGCTCCATTTTCTAATTATTTTATGTTAAACTTTTTACTGAATACTAAGCTAAACATTGACTTAAAAACAATGAGAACACTGCTTTTTTGCCTAAGCTTTTCTTCGATAAGCTTTTTTTTTTCACAAAGATACGTCAAATGTGCATGACACGGAAAAACCATTTAGATCTTATGTGAACACAGCTTGATTTTTTGCCTAATTTCTATACCATATTTCACAAAGGTTAATTTAGATAAGAGTAAAGTGAAAAGAAAACGCTGTGAGGAACACATAATGTATGTGAAGAAGGTGTGGCTCATGTGCTAGCTGAGGTTCCAGAATACACAGCTCTGACTCTCTCCTTTGCTCTCTGTCATTGAAACCCAGGTGTGAGAAAGATGCCTTTGGAGGTAGTGCCTGATTTTAATGCTGGGAAAGCTACATCCCATCCCATTCTCTTTCGATCCTTCTGATTGCATCAACTAGAATGTCTTAGATTGGACTACTGTGGCTTCTCTCTCTAACAATTTCTTCTCTCCCCTTTTAGTTTCAAAGAAAAGTTAGCTCTGGGTCTCAGGACATTTGGCAGACAAGATTTACTAAGCTTGAATAAACTTTTAATAAAATTTATTGAATAATTTAATAAAATTCAATAAACTTTTTTTCATTATAGTTACTTTTACATTTACTGTATCTGTCTGTTTCTGTTGCTTATAACAAAATACTTGGAACTGGGTAATTTATAAAGAAAAAATTTATTGCCTACAGTTTCGGAGGCTAGGAAGTCCAAAGTCCAGGGAACACATCTGGTGGTGGCAACAGTGATCCAAGGGTCTCACGTTGCAAGATGGGGGAAGCAGAGAGAGACCATCCTCCTCCTTTACTCTCCTTTTCAAGCCCTCCAACCCACGCCTCTGACCCACCATTTTTAATCCACTCCCTACAGCATGGTGCTACAACCTAATCACTTCTTCAAGGCCCCACCTTTCAGTTATCATAACAGGATTTCCCACCCTTGTCCTAGAAAACCATGTAAGGACGTCACTCTTAGTTCTGAATGGAAACAACCAAAGGGACTTTCATCCCTCATTTGCTCTTCGGCAAGCGTCCAGGGCATAAGTCACTAATGTGCAACAAAATGTGCACCTTTTTTATCAAGTGTTTTAACAAGACCATTTGGGCAAAATTCAGAGTCCTGGCAACCTGAGATGTATCTAGAAAATGGTTCCAGATGCCAGGAAAGTCATTGTTTTCTGCAATTTCTCTTCACTAGGCCAGATTTCAAGTATGTTTGGAAAATGGAAAAATAATTCCTAAATGGATGAAAGAGGAGCCGAGAAACATTCACTATGATGCTACTCTGTAGAAGAGCCCATGTGTTCATCAGGAGAGGTTCACCCTAAATATCAATAATTTCTCAAAAGGAAGATTTCTTTCTCACTGATGCATTCTGTTGTGAGTCCCACAGCTCTCCAAGGCAACTCCCTTCCAGCCTGTGGTGAGAATCAGACTGCCTCCACCTGTGGCTGCATAACTTTAACCTGTGGTTTCCAGGTGACCTGGAACAAAATTAGCTGGAGAATCAGTGAGAAATTTACAAAATGTAACAGAGCATGAAATCAGCAATCTATATTTTCTCAGGAATACTCTACCAGAAGGTCTTTTCCCCCAAAGGTGATTAAATTCTCCTTTAATATCCTTGGGCAAAGCTGTATACTCAGGCAGGTGCTTCATGTGTAAATCACCAATGGTAATGACCAACTTCTCCCTGGTTAAAGAGAAACTTCATTTAAAATAGAAGAGGACTTGGGCCGGCCTGGTGGCGCACTGCTACAGTGCGCCGCTTGGGAGCGCAGCGGCGCTCCCGCCAAGGGTTCGGAGCCCACATACAGACCGGTTCCCGCTCACTGGCTGAGCGAGGTGCGGACGCAGCACCGAGGGTTGCGATCCCGTTGCTGGTCCCGGGCCGGTACGGGCGCAACACTGAGGGTTGCGATCCGTTGCCGGACACGAAGAAAGACAAAAAGGAAAAAAAAAAAAATAGAAGAGGACTGATAAGGGGTATCCAAGAGCAGTAAAACTATTTTCTCTCCAAATAACTGGTTGAACACTTTGCTTAGAGTCAAATGTTGAGCTGGCTCAATGAATGATGATTCTCCATTGCTTCATCACTTCTTGGATCTTTACATTTCTGTTCCATAAACTCCCTGTTATCTACAATGGATGTTTCTGTCTCCAAAGACTCCCTTTGTTCTCTCACCACATTTTAATCTCTACCAAAAGTCTATTGGATCCACTGGAACTGGAGGCTTAGCCTAACATGCTAGGTCGACATGTCTGAAGGTGAGAGAGAATGACTCAGGTCGCCCACCACAAGTGCTTACATCTGGATTGGTCCACTATCTCCCACTGTTTCTCAGAAAAATGAAGAGAAAACACATGCCAGAGGGAATCACCCTACACACAGAACTGCAGTCTTCCTTGTTCATTCTTTGGCTTGGCTTAAGCAGTTATGAAGAAAAGATGGAGAGGTGCTTCGGGTCCTGATTTCACGAGGACCGTCTGAACTATTGAAGATTCCAGGGGCCTGGACACCCTGAGGACTAGGGCAGGCTCTAATCCCATACACAAGGAAATGCAGAGGCAGTTTGAGAGTTACACTGCTTATGATTAAATGTACAGAATGGTGATCCTCAAATGATTCTTAGAATTGCCCAATCCTTTGTGGAAGGTCCATAATTTGATAGCCTGGCCTAGAAGAAAAAACCACCCTCCACTTTAGCCACTCGGCACTTCCTTTTCCTCATCTATGAATTAGGAATAAAAAATAATACCTAGTTCAAATGGTGGCTGTGAGGATTCAATAAGACAATGCCACAAAGCATCAATTCAGAGCTCAGTGCAAATAATCTCTTAGTATTTGTTGAGATAAGAGAATATTCCTGAGCTGCAAGTTATAGTATTGGAATTAAAAAACAGGATTGTTATTTTCCCTTTGTTCCTATCTCTCTCAACCCAAACCTAGACTTCTCATCCCCCACTGACTGCTCTTAAATTTTGGTTCTTGCATTGACGTTGGTGAAAGGTCTATACTGCTCCAAAATTCAGAGAAGCAAATCAAAAAAGGAGTGAATAAACTGGATTCGATCTAGACAGGAAGAGTCAGGGATTTTATGACCCAACCCTAATAGAGCTCTGTTTCCTTCTATTCTGCAATCTTCTACCTCTTACAAAGGGGCACCTATCGTGGCACATCACAGGTAGTTTTGAAATGCGACTGAAATGGGATGCAGAGACCACAGTCATGTCCACACATGACCCAAAGCTTCCATTTGACCCAGCCTCTTCAGAGGAAAAAAGAATATTGCATCAAACTAAATGTGCCAGGACTCAGACCTTTAATTATACAGCTTCACAGTCCTAAAGGAGGCCGCCACTAATTTATAATTGTCTGGCTATTGCCTACACAAGTAGTGTCTGTGAGAGAACAGAGCAATCCCAAATTTGGCCGTAATGACCAAGGACTGCGCCTCTTAATACCTCCAAATAGCTAAACTGAGACACAAATCACCATATTTCCATTCTGTGGGATCATGGTGTGAACTATGAGATAAACTTTCATTGGTGAAGACTGCAGGCTTTCTACAAGACATCCTATTAACTAGCCGTCCACCCTGCTTACTTACACGCCCATAACATTTAACTATTGATCCCAAGGAAAAGCTTGCTCAGAGAGCACAATTCACTCTGAAATTGCTAGCCAGAATTGTATGAAAATAATGCCTTTACTTTGACAAGCAAATTTTTTATTGTATATATTCACAAAACCTTATCTGTAATTTTTGGTGCCCCTAGCAGCTTTGAAAAAAATTCATGAGTTGTTCTCGACAGAGTGATGATGACCTGATATATGGCCCAATGGCACAATCTGTTGTTTGATAATCATTTCTCACTTAAAAGGTAATGCTGGTCTATTGCAGAAATTTTGGAGAATATAACAAGGAGATTAAAAACCCATAATTCCACCACCCAGGCAATCACTGTTAACATTCTGGTGTGTTTTCCTTCACTTATGCATGTTGGCTGGAATAGTTCAAAACTTACTGTGCACACACCTTTGTATACTGCTTTTTAGCTTGGTACTATATTACAAGCACTATCATTAAAAATGATCTGTAAAAATCTTTACACTTTCATTCATTTTCATTAGAAGGCTATACTATCATTAACTTATCCGTTCTCTTAAAGTTGTAAATGTAGGCTATTTCCAGGTTTTCTGCTCTTACAAGCAATGCTGTGTTGAACATCTTTATGCATACATTTCTGTTGGCATTTAAAACTATTTCCTTAGTAAGCCAGGCACAGAAAGAGAAATTCTGCATTTTCCCACTTATATGTGGGAACTAATAAAAATAAATAGAAAAAAAAATGCAACAATCACAATTTCTTGAACTTAAGAGAACAGGTATAATGTTGATGGGGGAGGGAAAGAGGGAAAGAGAAGGGGAAAAGAGAAATTGGTAGGGCCTCGAAAATCAACTACATTGCATAATGATAAATAAAAAATAAAACTATTTCCTTAGGAAACACTTCTAGATACCAAATTATTAAGCAGAATATATGAAAATTTATAAATGTTTGTTTCGCATATGTAGCATACATACAGGCTCACACTTGTCATACCTATTTTTTGATTGGCAAATTATGTTTGGCTCTTCCTAACACTGAAAAAAAATCATATTTGAAATTAAATTTTAGTCCCATATAAAATGGAACAATCAATACATATTGATTTTAGATATTGCTTCAAAGACTACTTATATACTTAATTGATATGGTTTATAATTAGGAGTCTACCTAATTATAAATCTAGGCACTAAAGGGGGATTGAGGGATGAAGCAGATCAGGTTTAGGGATGGGAACAGGGAAATGTGAAGAGGCGAGCAGGAGCCCCAAACTCTTTTTATCCCTATATAAAGCATTCCAGCACCTGTACCACACAGTGAGACCACATCCACTCACCTAGCTACTGGTGTGGAGGCTGTGCTGACAGAGGAGCAGGAGGAAAAATGCATGCTTCCTCTTTCCAGTTAGGGAAGGGCTACTAGGCCAGAAAGCATGCTGAAAACATGTGGGTCTTCCACCTGTGGGTCTCCCCAGCTTCCAAAAAATCCTACTTGTAACCTCTCTTCTACTAGAGGAGAGGTGTTTCTGATTTCCAATCTCCATAACACTTGCTAAGGAACACCATGCAGCTTCCATCTCTGTCCACAGAACCCCTCCTCCGTTTTGCATTTAACATGTGAGGAAGTCATCAGTGGCTATTTTTAAATGTCCTTTCAAGTTCTATGCAAGTTAGCAGATATGTCAGGCCTGTGGGGAGGTAGCAATTCTTCCCATTGGGATTCCCTAAACTCGCCTCTTAGGGATGCTTATGAATGAGAGAACATTTGTTTGCTCCTTTTATTCATCCATTCATTTCTCAGTTTGTCCTTTTATTTAAAGAACAGTTACTGGATGCTATCTACCACCATTCAGCAGCTACTGTGCTAGCCATGGAGGACTCCACAGTAGACATGATGGATGCTGTAGGGCTACGGATTATGTCAATTGTATTGCTACAGCAATAGCTATGCTAATTGTATGGCTAGGCATTTCCCAACTAAATCCAAAACGCTTCGTTATTTTAGTTATATTAAGTTTCTATTTGTATTGTCAGAGCTAGGGCTTAGGCCCTTCAAACCCATTGTACAGACTGGGTCACCAGACCCCTCACATGCCAGGTTGGGTCACAAGACCCCTCACATGCAGGTCCACACTAGGTAATTGGGAAAGATCCTGGGAGCCACTAGCAGATGACATGAGCTCAGTCCTCAACAGTAGCAGCAGCAGCTTACAGCAGCAGTAACAGCAGAAGCAGCAGTGGCGGTGGCCTCTTGGGGCACTGGCAGGAACAGCTTGCAGCAACAGCCTCCAGCAACAGTAGCAACCTCCCCGCAGCCCCCTCCCCCGGGGGGGCATTCTGGGGGTGATGGGAGGGTGGAGCACAGCCACTTGTCCTTTATACTTAATTCATAACCCAGGACTCCTGGGCACACATGCACAATTACATTAGACAATAACCAAGGAACACCGGGGCACACGTGCATATTTACATCAAATGCTCAGCAAGATTCTGAACATCTGAGGGGCCTGGACCATTTTCCTTCACTTTCCCTACAATGGCCCTGCCCACATCAGGCTTATGGTCTAGTCAAAGAGACAAGCAATGGAACAGCAATGGCAGCATGGAGGAATTGCAGGGCCCTGGCAGAGCAGATGTTAGAGGGACCCAGGCAGAGAAGTTGTGCTGCACGGTAGCAAGAGGGGCAGGGAGGAAATGCTCTAGGCAAGGAGGGGGCACATCCTGGGAGGGCAGTGACAGCCACTGCTCACAGTGCAGCTGCCCAAGAAACCAGGCCAAGTTAGCTCCAGCTCTGACTTACAGCCAGAAGACTATAGAACATTAGAGCAGAAAGAGACCACCTCTAGTCCAACTCAGACATTTAACAGGGACAGGGAACTCAGACATTTCCCAGGATGGGAAAGGGCTTGAAATCCCAAAGCGAGTTGATTTTGTGCAGGGTGGATCCACAGCCTTTTGCCACAAGCTTATACCAGCCAGGTGCTGGGTTTCCCCCTGCCCCTCAGTTAACTTTCCTATGGGGGCTCCACATGTACATATTCTCGTGTATAAATGTGTATGTTCTAGGTAATAGTAATACAGACACAGATGTAATGGTAACCTTTGGGTTTAAAGAGACAGCTTTTGACTTCAGTAGTTTCCCTCTGTGAGTTAGGGTTGAGTCCAATATTTGAGCTGCACTAAGTAGTTGGGGCTTGAAAAAAGCAGCTGCGTTCGTAACTGCCTCATGGCTGAGAAGATGCACTTCCCTGTTGAATCACTTTAACACAGAGTGGCAAATCCCATTATTTGTGAGCACTGAGTGAATACACGCACAAAGACAAATACTGAATGCAAGAAATGATGCTGAAAATTAAACTGCTGCTGTTAAGGTAGCCACAGGCTGAAGCCCTCAGCATTCAATGGGGAGAGTCCCCACGTGGGAGAAAATCCAAATAAGGATGACATTTTATCTCTATTACATTACCTTAGATCTCCTCAGACTGCAAAAATCTTACTCCTTTGTATTTTTCTTTCCATTCTGCTAGCTGAACCACTCTAACGAAAGTCAGAAGTCCTTGCATTTTTTCCTATCAAATCTGTTAAGAGGGGAAGAAGGTTCCTGTTGTTAATTGCAGGGAATCTCCCACTCTTTGTTTTAAGGAAGGTTTAAACAAAATGATCACCCACTCGGGGGCTTTAAACAAAGTTCAAACAGAACAAAGTTCTCTTGCCAAGGTTTAAGGCAAATTTCCCCTGTCCAGATGGCTTCCTCGGACAGGCCAATGTAAGAACCAAGACGCTCACCCCTGCTGCCTTTTAATGCTGCTCCTTGATGGTTGCTAACGATCCCCAGCTGTCCTGCCTTGCCAGCTCCTTAACCTCTCTCTGCTAGCCACATCTGCCTGCATCTCTGAGAGGAGAAAAGGAGATGCTGACAAAGGGCTGCCCCTGAAGCAACACAGGTGGGGCCCCTGCGTGGTGGGACTTGATTGAAAATTAGCTTTCCACAAGAACCTTCAGGGAAAAAACCTGAACATCATTATTTATATCAGGTAAATAAAACTGATGATGGGAAATGCCATGAACTACAGCAAACCCACCAAGAATATGGAAGTGTGGGTATTATTCTTGGCAGGTCACTTTCCCTATACATACACACATACACTGGGTAGAAGTCCAGTTTGGGGTGGTGGCCATGAGAATTCTGACTGTGTTCCAGGAACTTGCGTCCACTCTCCACCCTTCTCCCCAGCTGTGCTGTTTAGTCCCATCACCAGGAAGGCACATTCACTTTGGATCTGTACCAGATAGAAGCAGATCACGTCCATGCCCTCTAGTGATTTAATGCTTCGCCTCTGTTTTCTGTGTGTCCTGCAGATGTCCAGCTATACCAGCCAGTGTACCCAGAGGCAGGGGGGAGGGTCTTAATACACAAGACCCTTTCCCAAGGTCCATTCAATTCAGACACTAAAAAGTGCTTTTTGTAATATCACCCTCAGGGTGGTCTAGAGTTTGATAGTCAAATTCACTCCATCTATGTTAGTCTAAGTTCCTTTTCTATGCCCTGTACCCTTCCTTGCCCAGACCCTATTTCTAGAGGGAAGCAAGCCCATTATCTTTAGCCTAAAATCCAAACATTTGGTTGACTTAGCAAGGTTTTTGTTTATTTGCTTGGTTCTTTGTGTTAGTCCATGTTAAGATATTAGCAAATCTTTTTTTTTTTTTAAATTTAAAATATTGGAAATGAAGTTTGAGCTCCTTGGTTCAGCTGGTAAACTGAAGCTAACAGAAGTCACGGAGTGGTCTAGTGACAGAAGGATGGCTGGCTTTGTCTTCAGACCTGGATTGATACTCTGTTCCTTAAATTCCTCATCCTGTGACATTAGCCAAATTTGGTGGCATATCTGAGCCTTTGTCTTATCATCTGGGAAACTAGAGGACATGCTCTGGCTTTTAGGGTCACTGAGAGCATTAAAGATAATATATGTAGAGCTTCCTCTAGCCTAGTGTGTGGCACATCATTGGGACTAAGGGAACTATTGTTAGATGTCAAATGCTCTTTACATTTAGTTGAAATATAAGCCAATTTTTTCCCAATTAGTTGACCATTTTGTCTACAAGGAGATGATGTGGAAAACAGTGGGTGGCTCAGTTAAAAAGCAAACTAACCAGCAGATGAAAAGTGGCTGGTGACCAGGGTCTGCTCATACACAGTGGCCCTGGGGGAGGCCCATAGGCCCTCCAACCACCCTTCGAGGTTTTTATGCATGAGGACTGGCCTCAACTCCACACCTACTTTTGATTACAATTTAAACTATTAACCAGGTTGGCAAGGGCAGAAATAACACCTTCCAAACTTGATCACAGATTTGGCCTGCCTCATACACTCAGTGCCTAGAGCATACCTGGCCACAGGTGCAGCATCCTGCCCAGAAAAGGAAATCCTAAAATGAGGCTTCCCAATATATATTGCAATCTTTGTATTGATTCTTGTTCCCTACTCCTATCAAAAACTCACTGCAAATGATGTAAATACTTGACTATCTTTCCCCTCATTGGTGTAATGCCCTTCTCCTGTCGGTCCTACACATGTGTCCTGGAGTGTTAGCAATTAGAAGCAGGACTCAAATGCTGTCCAGGGACTTCAACAGTTGCAGACTATAAAAAGGGTTTTTGACAACAGTGAGAGCAATGTGAAAGCAGGAAGCTTTACACATTGTCCCGGGAAACACAAGACAAGTTCTTTTAAGCCTCCTCCTAATCAATGATATATTGATGAAATATGTTGCACATTATTAGGGGCAAGTCTTAAACATTTTTTCCTACTAGAAAGATTGCTGAACAATCATTTCCAGAATGCCATCAGGCCCAAAGAAAGAAATGGGCAAAGAAAGTCTAAAAGCAGCTTATTCTTCATACAATGCAGCATCCCCTATATACATGGCCACTACCAAACACTTTCTAAATTTGACTAGTTTATATTTTCCAGACTCTTCAAGTTCTCAACATCACTTATCTTTAAAGAGGACTCTGATAAAGCTTGATTCCATCTGTGTACATGTATAGCCCCCCATCCCCCCCACCCCTTGAAGGTAAAAGCAGAATCATTGCTGGTCCCTTCCTCCAACTCTGAACTTCTCTCTGCAGGGGATACTGAGGTTTCCATGCATCTGTTGAGACCCCCAAAATCTGCATTCTATTCAAAAGAACAACAATGTGGTATTGAGTTTTTGTGACTATAAATAAAACATTATGTAATGATGAACCAACAATAGCAATAAGTCCTATAGCAAAATAAAACAGCAGCAGCTGCAGCCTGGAACAGATGGAAAGGAGCCATACTCAGAAATCAGAAACAGCTTTTGTGCTGAATCAAGGAAAGGAGGTACACTGGCACTCCCTGAGAACCCCTCAGACCTCTGTGACTTCAGCAGGAGTTCTGCCTCTCCAAACAACAACAAACACAAAATCAGAGAGATGGTGGTATGAGAGTTTGTTTTGGTCCATTTTCCTTCCCAGCTTGGCCAACTACAAGAGGACCAAAGAGGTTGGTCCTGTGAGACATCCTCACAGGACCAACCTCCTTGCAGTTTTTGGCACCAACAGTGACTCCAGCCACTGCCTAAGAGCATGTGGTCCTGCACATCTGCAGGCCTCAGCTGAGGTATTTCCAGAGAACTGGTTTGGCCTGATGCTCCCAGAGTCAGCGCTGGTGTCCACATGCCAAGGTCAGCATGACAGGGTGGGAAGTCTGCAGGATGATGTCCTATCCAAGGTTACAGAGACCAGGAGGTCGCAGCAACTCTAGGTCTTATCTGCCCATGGACTTAAGATAACAACAAAGTTAATTTCCTTTTCCGACAGTTATGGGGGGAGTAGGGGGTTCCTTGGGTCAAATGTTGCAGATAAGATCAATTAGGCACAGCAAAGGTTGGAGAGAAAAGGTTCTCTCCCATTCCTCCTCAGCCACCCTGCCTTTGAGGCTCCCCTGCAGGCACTAGCTATGGCTAGCACAAATGCAACTGCAAAGGGTGTTATTTTCTTCATGTTATTGGTTTTTTAAAATCTTTAATGGTAATTATGGAAATAGATTTATTACAAATCAATTTACAAACTTTAGCAAAAAAAATTGTTCATATAACAGGCAAATAATCATATGGCTGGACCCTTGTTAACATTACATTTTTAAACTATTTGTCTTTCACTTGCTGAGCTATTGAATAAATAGATCACTTTAAGTCAACTCTTCTAGTAATTGAAAAACAAGATTGGGTTAATGCAAACACAGGCAAGAAAGTGACATTCTTTATGGGTAAGTTTGAAAATCCTATTTGCCAGCAGAGTAACAAAAGTGGGAGTAACAAGGGCACTGACTTAGGCTGGCTTCTGGGGGGAAAGACACAGAGAAGACTGAATCAGGCAACACATGTGCATGTGTACCTGGGCTGGTGATTTGAGGACAGATGAGGAATTACAGGCCCAGGCCGAAAAAAGAAAATTAGAGAAACTTTCCCACAAATAGTGGAACTGAGAGTTCCTGACAAAGCAAGTTTCCTTCCTCCTATCCTCCACCCAGGGGCTCTACTGCTCATTTGAATTGTGTGGACAATTGTACGAACAATACACTGGACTTTGGGCCTATAAGTGATTCTCTTCCTGTTAAGGACAATGAAGCCCATAATATTGCGGTAATGTCAGCAGCGCTTACTGAAATAAGTTAATACGTGGGACTACCTACTTCTCTCTGCTGGCAGGCATCAGAGTATAGTTGGAAGAGGAAAAGAGAGAGGACGGAAGAGATGAAATAGGGAAGAGGAGGAAGAAGAGATATGCTGTTCAAATCAGCATTAGGTCACAGCCAAGTCTTATCCAGAAAACAGAAAATGCTTCTTTAAAGTAAAATCATCATGTGAATTCTGTTTCCTCATTTCTCTTCCATTCCTTTCCCTTCTCTTCCTTTTCTTTCCCTCTCTGCCTTTTCTCTTCTCTCTGTTTCTTTTGGTATCACCCAAAGGACTCAAAATGGCTTAAAAGCAATTCAAAAAACAAAATTTTTAAAATATAAATTATGTTAGAAGCTCAGAGGCAGGAATAATATATATTATAATAGAAAGTTGAGGCATAGGGAAATTTAGGATGCATATGTTCAGGCGGAGAACCTGACAACTGTGCAAATTGAGCTCCAGATTTTTCTATGAAATTCTTGGTAGCCAAAGTGTGAAAAAGGAAATCAATTACGTGGTTTTCATTGTTCATGTCAAGACTAGAAAAAAATGAGAAACTAATTCTAATTCTTGAACTATGACCGACTGGTTATGTATTCTTTAATGAAACTGTGGTTTCCCATCTGCCAAATAAGAAGTACATCTTTCCATATTTTGTACTCATCTTATGGAATAAGCAGTAAGTATTTTTCAGTTGTTTAGAACAAAAAAGCACAGCCTGGCTATTAAGTATGTATAATAAAACATGTTACCTATTCATAAAAGATTAGATTCTGCCTCACTAAAATCTGGGCCTGTTTGATTGATGCTGGGTTTTTTGTTTGTTTTGTTTTGTTTTTGTTTTGCTATAATTATTTGGTAGAGCAGGATTGCAACTCCATCCAATAACTCTGACGAAGATTTAATAGAGGCAAATTATTCTACAGTAATCATGGGAGCACATGTATATATTTTGCATTTTGAGAATACTATAAATACCTACTATAGAAAATAACTGATTAACCTCAAGAGGTAGAAAGGGTCCATTCCAGATATCTATCTTGGAATCTTCCTAAATTTTAAGAGGACATTTTCTGGTAATAGCAGTTTAAAAAATTTAAAAAAACTCCTTTGTGGCCTCATTTCTGCATCAACTCTTTCCAGAAGAGCAAAATCCAAAGAAGAACTACCAAATCTGAATCCTTAATATTTACTTTGCCTGAACTACAGTTGACAAATCATTTATTCTGTTTATGTCTGATATTATATAACAAAGATTAATATAGTAGTGACCTATAGCTAATATTATTATAATTCACTATTCCATATTATTCCTTAAGTTTGTTGCTCATAGGACAAAAACTTGAACACAGGCACTTAATTATCAAAATGATAAGACATGAAACAGGAATAAAAGGTAAAACAACTAGAAAAAAGAAAAATTATGAATCACAGATGATATAATTTATTAAGAAAATCAATGGGAAAAATAAGAGAGATAATAAGATAGTTTAGAACATTGTCTGGATAGAAGAGAACTATCCAAAACATTGCTAAGTTCCTACATACTTCAAGCAATTATCATTAAGAAAATATGATGGAAAAAAACTTTTCCATTCAAAATTACAATAATGATAAACAAATACAGAAAAACCTTAGCCAGCTACATAATTATACTAATCAATGGAAAATTAATTCATTCATGAATATGAATTGGCAATCATAAATTACCAAATATTTGTGGAAAATGAGTAGCAGAAAGAGAAAGACTAAGATAAACAGAAAAGCTGACCCTAGAAGAAACAGAGACAGTTCAAGGACTGAAGAGAACCTTTTAAAATGATGATTTGGTAATATCAGAGACAATTAATAATGTCACATCCACAGGTGGGAGGCAGGGAGAAGAGGGAGACTAACATAAAGAGGAGCAATCAGAGAACGTGACAAAGCTGCACAAAATAAACATGTGATTGACAAAATGAAATATGTAGAGACTAAATAGTAAATCGAATGGGGCAAAATACCAAGTTGATGATCTAGATATTTAAGTTCAGGTACTATTCCTGGACCTAGAACAAAATGCAAAGAGATAGAAATATGAGCAAAAAGATAGGCCATACATAGGAGGACAGATCCAGGGTGTTCCTTTCCAGTTTTAGGCAAAGACTATATAAACAGTAAATAATGAAAAGAAATAATAAAATAAACTTTCACAGGGCTGAGGAAAATCACTAGTTCTAAGAATGAAAGGGCCTTCCAAGTAAGGGGCAAGATGAATGAAAAAAGTTCCACACCTATATACAATATTGTGAAGTTTCAAAATTCTTTAGATAAAGAGAAAATTCTAGTGTTTTCTAAAGAAATAAACAGATTACTTGCAAGGAATGAAAAATCAGATTGACATCAGACTTCTTATCACCACACTAAATGCTAGAAAAAGAAACAATGCCATTGATTTTCTAAGGGAAACTTGTTTGAATCTAAAATGTCTATGCCCTGCTAAATTACCTATTAAGTGTCAATAAAGGCATTTTTAAACATGCAAGAACTTAGAAATATTACCATCCAAAAATCCACTATGAATATATTACTCAAGGAAGTAAAAGATCAATCTCAAAAAAAAATTTTAAAGGAAAGAGAATTAAAAAAATGGTATCTGATTATGACACAGGATTAAAAGAAGCCAAAAATAACTAAAAGAGGATCCACTGGACCTTGACACTTGAGACCACCTATTCTGAATAACAAGATTTTCAGTGATACAGGATTGCCTTTCCTTCAAAATGGGTGCAATCAAATTACTTAGTTCTTGATGTTTAGGGGGTTTTAATATTTAGAAGTCTTTAGAGCTATAACAGATGAGCTCAATTTTATTAAAGGAAAAAATGTAAATGACATAAACTTTGACAAGTTAGAAATGATAAAAATCAGAAGTTGAAGCAGGAAAGGGAAGTGAGAGGTAGTAAAATGCTCTTGATTCCTCATGGGGGATGTAATATACCTTAGAACATGATAAAGCAGGAAAGAAAATGTAAGTGTGAATATGTTAGGTAATGAAATAATGAATTTTCATGATCAAAATGGCCAAATGACAACATGCCTCTCTCCCCTCTCCAAATGCAATAAAGCATAAAGGGAAATGAAAAGGCATAAACCCATAATATCACAGAGAACTGACTGGAGAACTATCAGAACATAAGAGATTTCAAGACACTTCTGAAAGACGGATGAAGTGTTGATAATTATAACAGAGTGAAAGAAACTTCAATCTAAAATTCATGAAGGGGAAGTTGCAATGGGGGAGGGATCGGGGGACATTCTAGGTGTAAAAGGGTGTGACAGAGGGCAGGAATAAGGAAAGTGGCTCAAATGGGAAGAACGATTGAAGGTCTTGATCTGTAAGAGTTACTCGCCCCACCACCACACCCCAATCCCTACCCCTGTACCCAGACTGACAGACAACCCTTCCCCCCAAAATTGTAGTGTTCTTAGCCAAGGAAATTAAATAAACTCTCTGAGCAAAACTAGGGAAGCTAACGTGAAATCCCCTCATTCTGATATTTGGGAGACATCTAGGGTAAAAGGCAGCTCCCCACCCTTTCTATCTAAAGTAGACAAGCCCTCACTCCACAGAATTACCAGACCCCTCTTTACACAGCCCCCTACACCCTCAAATTTAAGTGTAAATGGATGGAATAGATGGTCAAGTGAAGGTCAATGGCAGGATAACAGAGATCAAAATGAATTCTTGAAAAATTGATCCAGGGGAAACAGAAGATTTAAACAATTACCTACAACTTAAAAGGATCTTCAATAAGTATTCTCAGATTCTTAATATTTTATTGAAGTATAAAATACGGAAAGATGAACAGATCATAATTGTACAGCTCAATGTAACATCACAAGTTACTACCACCTGCATCACCCAGATTTAAAAAAAATAAAATAAAACACCTTGTTTTCAATGGGTTTTCATATATGCACTTAAAATCAAAATTTCAGCAAGGGAGATGAGAGATGAATGATCAGCTGCTTTATTTCCATGAATTCAAGGTAATTCTGAAGTAGGAATGAGGCGTCATTGTCTTTTACATCAGTTTTATACTGATGTTTCTAGGCTTATTTTCCAATGCCTTATTTTAATTTTAAATGTGTATATGAAAACCCTTGTATTTTCTAATTTAAAATTAAAATTTCAGTACAGTACTGAAAACAGATCCACTTTCAGGTGCTTCATTTCAGTAAATTAAACTAAATTCTGAATTATGGATGATGTGTAATTGTCTTTCACATTTTTCATACTGACTTTTCTAAACCATTTCTTTAATGCTGCTAACCAATATACCTACATATACACATTTATATTTCAGTATCTGCAAGATAGATACATGGTGTACTTTCAGCTGCTTCATTTCACTGAATTAAACTATATTCTGAACTAAAATCAATCAATCAATCAATAAACCAAAATATTACCAGCTCTCAGAAGCCTCCTCCATGCCCCCCTGCAGTCACTACCTCCTCTCTTCTCCCCAAAGGAACATGACTCTCAACACTGTAGATGTGTTTTGTCTGAATTTTATATAAATGCAAGTAAGTGATATATATATTTCTGGCTTCTTTCACTCCACATTGTGCTCATGAGATTCATCCACACTGCTATGTGGAGCAGTAGTTGGTTCGTTCTTATTGCAGTATAGCATTCCATTAGCACACCACAGTTTGTTTATTCTCTGTTGCTGGTCATTTGCTTGTTTCCAGTTTCTGTCTTTTACAAATAGTGCTACTTTAAACATTTTTTACATGTGCTTTGGTGCACATATGACACATTTCTGTTGGGTACAGAAATAGAAATGAAATTACTGGGTCACAAGGTATGCTAAATTCAACTTTAGTAGATAATAGCAAACAGTATTCAAAAATGGTTGTACCGATTTACACTCCCACCAACAGCATGTGATGGTTCTAGTTGCTCCTATATCCTTCCAAAGCCTTGATAAATCAGTTTTGCTTTGTTTCATCTTTTAATTTTAGCCATTCTGGTGATTGTATGGTGGTAGCTTTGTTGCATGGCCTGATTACTAATGAGGTTGAGCGCATTTTACATATTTATTGGATATTTAAATATTAGATATATTAATTGGATATCTTCTTTTGTGCAATGACTATTCCATTCTCTTGCCCATTTTTATTATGTTGACTTTGTTTTTATTATTGGCATACACACACATATATGTATAGTATGTGTGTACATGTGTGGAGAGAGAAGACAGAGAGAAGTTTTTGTGTATTCTACATACGAGCTCTTTATTAACGATATGTATTGCAAATATTTTCTTCCACTCTGTAGCAAAACCAGAATAAATATCAGACAATAAGAAGATCAAGAAGCTGGATGACATTAGATATGCAAAGTTCTATGCCTCACAACATAAAAGAAACAACTCTTAGAGAAAGTTTTACCCTCCTATTACCTTGAAACAATCGTTGTGTGACACCTGAGAGGAGAGTCATTTAAAGGACTGAATCATCTTGGTCCATCACATAAGTTACCTACAGAATAAGCCCCAGTGTGGGCAGACAGAGCCCTCCCAAAACCCCCTCAGCATGGAGAGGAGGGTAAAGCCTGTGCTATGTCACTACTGGAGATTTAGGCTTCAGTAATCACAAGCTTATATAATGCGGAGGAGAATGATGGGGTCCTTAGTTGGGAGCATTTTTATCAATTATCCTCTTTCCCCCACTGTTCACATTTTGTTCATGAACAAACCCTGTAGACTCTACCTCCAAAACATGCCACAAACATGCCCCCTTCCCCATTCCCACCACCACCACTCTAATCCAGCCGCTACACTGCTCGCCCGAACTCCTGCAGCATCCTCCTCCTCTCCCTTCTGCTCTTGCCCCTCTACAACCCATTTGCCACATGACAGCCAAGTGACTATTTTTAAATGGAAATCAAATGTCAGTTCCCAGCTCCAGTAACTTTCTTTGTACTCAGAATGAAATTCAAACCCTGCTTCCAAGCGCTACTTGATCTGGTTCCTCTTTCTCCACCTCATCTCTTCCCACCTCCGCACTTGCCCACTTGCCCTCACCTCCCCGGCCTTCTTACTATCCTTAAATATGAAAAGCTTGGTCCTAACTTGAGACCCCTGCACTACTAACTGCTCCTCATCTATATGCGTCTTCCAACACCACTGGCTCTTTCTTGTTGCTTTCTCAGAGAGGCTTTTCTGATCACTCGGTCAGGAGGAGCTACCTAGTCCCTCTCTATCACACAACCCTATTTTGTGCTATTCAATGGTTTTGTTTTTGTTGCTGATGGTGTGGGTTTGCTTTACTTGCTGTTGTTGAGTGTCTCCGCATACTCCAGTGCCTCCATGAGGGCAGGACAGTGTCCTGTACACACACCAGCACAATTCCTGACCCAGAGAAGAAGCTAAATGAATATCTGTTGAAAGAATGAATATTCAATCATAGTCATCCCTGTGAGATTCCATTTGGAAACTACTGAAATCTAAGTACTTGAGAAGTACACTGTATGAGGGATTGAATGTACTAGTCCTTTAGGTAGTGTTAATTAATTAGCAATCACCATGTTGCTTTGCTACTTTTGCCATGCCCCCCACCCCCAAAGCTCCTTTTTTTCACTCTTAGCTATCTTTTCAAATTTAGATAAAGGATGGGCAGCTTGCTTTTCCTAGGGAAGGATGAGTCAAACTTGGCTTCATCTGGTTTGCAGTTACAGATGGAAACTTTCCACAACTCTGTTTAGTAGGATGCTCTCAGGTCCTTAAACTCATGCAACTTAACCAAGGATTTGAAAAAAAATCCCTACTCCCACAGGACTTTCTTATTTACTAAATTTTATTCTTTTGTATAAGGGAGACTGAGGGTTAGACATATTGAAGATTAAAATAAGTTCAAAGAAAGAAATAGTCAAGAAATTCAATTGTAGAGTACACTTAAATGAAGACGAGCTAATTAGTAAATAAATGACATGGCTTGCTGTCCCCTTGGTTAAAGATATTTGTGTAATTCACCCATAGATATAGTTGTAACAATAATATCTAACAGCTACTATACATTAAAAATGTATTATGTGCCAAGCAGTGGGTTAATCCTTACCTAGATAGAGGCTGAATAAATTGATCTTATGAGGGCACTAGGTCAAGCCTGGAAGAATTCAGTTCTTATTACACGGAATATATAACTCAACAGCTGGTGCCCTGGTGTAAACCAAAATCAGAATGACTGATTTCTCCTAGTCCTTGCTAAAATTACTTTGGCATGAAATTGGCTATTGGAAAATCCTGAGGAATCACAGGAGCTACAAGCTGACTGTAAGATACAGTACCTGTATTCAAGTTGTTCAGTTTTCTTAGTGAGAAAGACAAATAGACAAATTCAATCCAGAATGTTAAGGACTTTTTAAAAGGAATAAGTACAAAGCATTGTGGGTACCCAAGGAAGTGACGTTTTCCTAAACTGAGTTCCTGAAGGGGGAATAGGAGTCCGGCAGGAAGACTTCTCCAGGGAGAGGGGCCAGCATGTGGCCGGGTGTCTAGCTGTGGGAAAGGGCATCATTCATTAGGGGAACTGAAAGCAATTCAAAATTGGATAGGGCACAGAGTGCATGTGGGTGTGGCAAGATGTGATGCTGAGAACAGAGTTCAGACCGTGAAAGCTTTGTAAGCCAAGTTAAGCAATTTGGAATTCATCGTGCGGACTACAGGGAGTCTGGTGGGAAAGTAAAGGAAAATGGTCAGAGCCCCTCAGATGTTCAGAATCTTGCCGATTATTTGATGTAAATATGCACGTGCACCCAGGTGTTCCTTGGTTATTGTCTAATGTCATTGCGCATGTGTGCCCAGGTGTCCCGGGTTATGGACTTAAGCATAAAGAATGAGCAGCTCTGATCCCTGGCGCCCCCCACCTCCGAGAATGCTGAGGGGGTCATGGGGAGGCTGCTACTGCTGCTGGAGGCTGACAGTGCCCTCTAAATGCTCCAAGAGGCCACCACTGCTGCTGCTGTTGCTGAGGACTGAGCTCCTGTCATCTGCCAATGGGTCCTGGGATCTTTCCCAGTTACCTAGCATGGACCTATGTGTGAAGGGTCTATGACCCAGCCTGGCATGTGAGGGGTCTGGTGACCCAGTCTGGAAAACGGGTTTGAAAGATCTCTGTTAGACCTAACCCCTAGCCCGGACAATACAAATGGAAACTTAGTATAACTAAAATAATGAGACATTTTGACTTCAGCTATGAAAGTCCCCAGCTTTACAGAGTCACTGAAGAATTTAAAGTCAGGGAGTGATTAATCAGATTTGTGTTTAGAAAAATCACTTTCCACGGGTGGGACTGGAGGTAGGGCTGGGTAGTGGTTTCAAGGAGACCATGGTGATGGTATCATAGGTCAAATTAGAAACAATAAGAATAAAGAAAATAGATCAAGAAAATCAAGATCAGGTTTCCTGATGACTATTCCAGAAGAGAATATTACACTTTGCAATATATGACCAAGAATGCTTCCAAGTAAAAAAAAAAAAAAAAAAAAAAAAAAAAAAAAAAAAATGTTTCATTTGTTTTTTCAAAACTCTTGAATTCCATTAATCCACAATTATAGCGCTACTAAACACATCACGGGGCTTGACTGAAGTTAAGAGGAAGCTATATACTCTAGTTTCTTGTAGTGCAGTAATTCATTTCATCTGAGAAGGAAGAGGGCTTAAAGAAGTTAACTAGAGGCACCAACTGATTATAGTTTAGGAAGAGGACCAGAGAGAGGAAAATTAGATGTTGGTCAACCTGAAGAACAGAGCATCCTGGCAGGGAAGCAAAGGGAAAATTGAACAGAACAGAGTGATTCGTGTTCATGGGATGTCACTGAGCAAGCCAGAGATAGATAAAGGGTGTGAGCTTGGGGGAGAACTGGATAGCATCACATTTAATAGCATGGGTTGATTTGCTGAGGAAGTTTTTATGCAAAGGTGTGAAGAGCGTAGAGTTAAAACTTACACACTGTACTTTGGTAATTTGGCTTGGAAATATCTCAGGCATAATCAAAACTGCTTCCTGTATGTTCTGAGGGAATTGAGGGGGGAAAAAGTTGGAGATCCTGTTCACGCAACTTACAGGAATCACTTAAGTCCCATGTGGAAGGCTGCAGCTTGTGTATAAGTTTTGCAGACTGAGATATGACTAGGACCAGGAACAATGAACTAATTCTGAATCAGCCAACCAACTCAAGAGGTTCATAGGGAAGGCATACTAAGAAAAATCACCAAAAAACAAACACCACTGTTTACAGAGCCTCTACCTTAAACCCTAATGTTTTTCGCCTGGTAAAACAGGCTAGACCAAGAGAAGCCACGAGGCCTCTTTTTGCCTAGAAGTGGTGCCCTGAGGCCTGGAGAAGCTCCTGGCTGGACTATTAAAATCCCAACAGGTCTGAAGAAGTATTCTTAGGGGTCCTCAAGTTCTCTTCAAGGATTTTTTTGATTTTGTGTTTCTACTTCAATAATAACTGTAAAAATGAATACAAACATGTTTTGGATGATCTTCATGACTCCTTAAAACCTAGTCCTGGGCCGGCCCGGTGGCACACTGCTACAGTGTGCCGCTTGGGAGTGTGGTGGCGCTCCCGCCGAGGGTTCGGATCCCACATACAGACAGGCCGCTCACTGGCTGAGTGAGGTGCGGGCGCAACACCGAGGGTTGCGATCCGTTGCCGGTTGCGATCCGTTGCCCGTCACGAAAAAAGACAAAAAGGAAAAAAAAAAAAAATACCTAGTCCTACCATGTAATGCCAGTGCTGCTTTGTTTCTAGTTTATAGTCACATTGGTGGTAAGTGATACTTTGTTATCATGGACTAATGGGGGCAGAGGACAGAGAAAAATTACACAGCAGAAGTAATTCTCTCAGTGGAGTACTACTATGTACTCCAGTCATGCTAGAGTACTAAGGTAAGGCTAAGGGATATAAGTAGCTAAATAGGTAATACTTAGAATGCTAAAGTAATCTGTTTACTTTAATAAAGTAATTCTAAGCTGGCAGTCAGAAAGAAAGAGCTACATCCTGCTTTAGTAAATGACGAGGTATATCTGTCTTGGTCAGAAATGCCCCAGGGGAGAACTCAGGGGACACACAGGCAAGGCAAGCAGGAGGAAGGTGGCTGCTGGGCCGTGGCTGAAAGCATCCAAGGTTAGAGTACGGAAGGGCAGAGGAAGTTCAAGTTTGGGATGGGACAGGACCAGAGAGGAAGATGCTTGCGAGGCCTCTCACGTGGCAAGAACCTCATCTTAAAGAGAGCCCTTCAGGAAGGCGGGATTTAACTTGATTCTTTTTTTCTTCTGAGCCTCTTCAGTCTTAGTGGTTTTGTTGTGCTGTGCATTCAACAATGCCAAGGTTTGAATTGCATTTCTTAGTATAGTTAAGGCCAGGGTAACCTTTTTTGTAGATTAGGAGACTTCTGTGCTTTTTCAGGTTCTTCTGCTTGTTTAATGAGTAAAGTGTACAGGTAAATGGCATTCCCAGACCAACACTAAATGTATTCATTTACTCAACAAACATTGGCTGAGTACTTATTCTGTGCTAACCACTAGGATACAGTAGAGAACAGAAGGGGCTAGAGCCCTGCCCACGTGCAGCTTTCCACAGTCTAGTAACCTATTGAGTGGTCAATGTTGCTGGGCCATGCTGAGGGTATAAAGCTCCTCCCCATCCTGACACTGCACATATTTTTTAAAAATAAAAATAATAAAATAAATGCCAATGTACTCATAAGTTGATAGCACTGAAGGTTATTTTGATCTTCTCTAGTACCTCCCTATTCAAAGAGTGGCTCACATTCCAGTACCAACAGCATCACAGGGCAACCTCTTAGGAAGTGCAGGATCCAGGTCCAATCCCAGCCCTGCTGAATCTGTATCTGCATTGTTACCCAAGTGACCATATGAACATCAACATTTGAGAAGCCCCGTTCTCTTCAAATGTTTTAAGAGAAATGGCTGCCTTTTACTCATGAGGATAGATCTGCGAATATTTCATACATATTACTTGGAAGTAATTATTTATATTTGATTATAGTTTCTCTGGATGAACACTATTTCAATAGGTCCTGGGCCAGCCAAGAAACGTGTGTCTGGTTAATAGTCTAAAAATAAATTCTCAAGTTCCTTTTATAACTTCTGCATTTCTCATACTTAGTTTTTAACTTTTACTTCCAAATGGTCTATTGAAGGGAAAAAGTCTTGATTGCTTTGACTTTTCTGGAAAACATTATGAAACTTTTAACCTCAGAACTCACTTATTTAGAATATTTATTAATTTTTTTTTTAAATCACAAATCTGATTTAATCAATCAATAAATTTGTCTTTATCTCTCAGTTTGTCTTTAAAAATTAAGAACATAACTACTACAAACGTTTTCTGCCAATTATAGTAATGATGTGATTTCTTATTATCAACTACAAAGATAATCAAGGGAATTAACAAGAAGTTTTATATTCGTGTGCACGTGCACACACATGTGTTTGTGTAGAGAGAGAAAAAGAGGGAGAACTTTGCCAAACAATGTTAAGTAAAATTATCTCAGGACTCTCCTTGTTGCATGCTCAAACAGTAAGGAAAATCAGAATTGCTTGGAAAACACGTTTATCAGTTCTAATCCCTTTACCAACTTCACTATCCCACTCTCCCACCTCAGGGCTCTCCATCTACATTTCCAATTACCTGAAAGGCCTTCTCTTCTCCTTACTGGCTACCTTGATCTCTGATTATCCCAGGTGTCTTTTACTTCTTTCTCTTCCTGGACTTCTACTACTAACACTCCCATACAGCCTCACACTATTGACCAACACTTTAATACATTCAGCCTTGTATTTTTTGCTGCTAATATTTTAAGCTCTATAAGGCAGAATTTGAACTATAAATAGATAAGAAAATTCTGAGCACATAATAGCTACTCAATAAATACTCATTAGTTGATTGGTCAGCTATGTAAAACTATACTTGAATTGGATAAACAAGGGTAAAAAAAGTCTTTGTGTTACTTAATTTGAATGAAGCTGAAAATGATTAGAATTAATAAGATTCACAACAGACACCTGGCTTAAGGTCAAGAAATTTTGGGGTTTCACAGTATTTGGTTACTCTTTTTTTGTTGTTCAGTTTCCCCTTCAACTTACCTAAAGACTAAAAGCTTTATAAAAGGTTCTTTTCAAAGTGTTTCTGTACCCACAAATTTTATCAGTATTAGTAACAACCTGATGACCACAATCAAATGGGAGCTATAAATAAAAGGAACACAGTCTAATAAAAATTCACAGGCACATGTCTATCCTCTAAGAAGACATAGCTCAACTTGAAACTTTGTCTACATATGACTCCATAGCTGACCCTAAAAAGCCCAAAATTAATTTTAAAATTTCCCATCCTCTGTTGTCTTTTTGATATTTTATAAATCTTATGCTACATCTTCAAAGTTCACTGAAAGTCCCATCTCTTCCATGAAGTTTTCTTCTATAGCAAACTACCACCCCTCTCTTCTATAACCTGCAATTAAACTGAGATTTCCAATCACCTCAAAGAGTATTTATTCTCATAAATACTTTGTGTTTATGTCTTATCTCCCCAACAACATTAAAACTTTTTGATATGAGGGTACTTCAAAAAGTTCATGGAAACACAGAATTAAAAGATAATATGAATCTTTCCATAAGCTTTTTGAAGTATCTTCATATACCTATACATAGACACAGAAAAATTTGCTAATCAAGAAGAACAATTCTAGTTATAGTTAAGATGATTATTCGCTCTAGTAGGATAGAAAATTTTAGAAGTGAATTAAAGTAAACTAAACACAAATGGTAGATAATTGGGAAATGCTGAGTTAAAAATAATGAATTATTTTGTATCTCAAATGTTTGAGGTCATAGATTTTTCTGAAATTAATTGGGCCTCAATTTAAGATGCATATGCATATGAACATAGTATCTTTTAAGTTTAAGCATCAGCTCATAAGAAGGCACATGACCTCTACTTGCAGACTCAGAAAGTCTAATAAGTTCAGCTCAGTTATACTTTTCCAAAATCAAATGCCAAATCTTTTAACAGTGGCCAGTCCTCATAAAACAGCGATCAGTCTACCAAACATAACGGAAGAATTTTAAAAGTTCCTGGAATAAATGTTATTCTGAATATATTTTTTCCTGTCCTATGGGAAAACAGCACAAGAATCAATTTTATTAGAAAACTGTAATGTTCCACATTTCACCATAGTTAACTCATCCTTAGCACCCAAGCACAGTCCCATACACCTCACCCCACCACCTCCACTCCCAGAGTCAGGGGAAAAAAAAGAACTTCACCCAAGCGCTGCTGACGTCAATGGGGTGTTTGCGTGCAAAGCCAGTCTTGTGGATGGAGTGAAGACAGTGTGTTGTAACTTTTCTTAAGGCCCCAATTATTCAAAGAAACCTCACTTCTAAAGGGAAGTGTTAAAAAATCCAGAACTCCCTTTCAAGGAAAAAGCAATAAGTGAATCTTGAAATAACTAAAATACTCTTCAAAGTATGTTCTCTATCTAAAAGTTTACATTCAGATCTTGATAATGTCCTAAAACTGATAGTAATAACAAATGGTGGTTACACCTCCTTAGGGGAAAAAATTCAAAGAAAAAAAAAAAGCATAAATAAGAATAGAATCACAAGTATCCACAGTCCTTGTATTTGATGCTTTTGTTGTTGTTGTTTCTTCAACATTTTCACTTATGCCAAACACCATCTATGAATTTACATTTTCATAGAGTTTTCTGATTATAGTGCTGGACATTCAGATGCTTACAAAGAGCCATTTGTTCAGGACAATAAATTAATATTTATTAAGGACTAATACATGTCAGATGTTGAGCTTTTTGTGCTACATGGTGAGTGACAGTGAGTATCTTCAAAAAAATAAATCAAAAAGAGATATTCTTGCTCTCAAATATTTACAATCTGGTTGGAGTAATGATATATATTCTGCCCTTTTGTACATTCAACAAACATGTGCTACACGCCTGATATGTATATGAAATAATTGAATAAATCTTTAAGCAGCAGTCGATCAATAAAGCCAGTGAAGGGTCATGTGTACTGGACAGGTATGGCCAATCCAAATGCATCCTAAGAAGTGTAAGCAGATTAGTGGGTATCTGGGAGCAGGGGTGAGTTGCCCCCAAGGGAACATTTATGTGACCAGTCCGTAAGCCTGTTTATTTCCTGCACTATACTCCCTCATAGGCAGCAGACTGGAAAAATATCTCCATGCCTTAGAACTATTCCTGTTTACAAAGCTCTGTCAGCTATAAGTTCAAAATAAGGGCGTAGTTCTTTTTCAATTTCTATATGAAAAGGAATCCTTTCATTCCAGGAAAGAGTGTTACCCAAATGAATCACAAAATTGTTCCTTTGACACACTTCAGATTTGTGGTTATTGAAAATGACTTTCAAATAGAAAATGCTGTCCTTGTTCTTCTGAGTCTTTTATTAGGTATAGGGTACAGATTAGTTGACAAGTTATCTCTATGCATTTCTGTTTCATAAACTATATGTAAAGAGCTGTTCTCAGGGCTGAAGTGATACAGCAAAATGAATAAGGTAGTCCCTGCTCCATATCTCCAGTGGACTCATTTATACAAAAAACCATGTTAATGCCCCCACAGCAGCAGCAGCAGAAACACAGCCAATCTGGATATTTTAACCCTTATAGCTTGCTTTTTTTCATGTACAAAAATGTCATTTGTTGAGCTAAGTGTTTTATGCAGCATTTGAATTTTACTACTTTTGTCTTAAAGGCCAAACCCACCTGTATAGGTATTATCTTTTCTCTAAACTCCCAGAGCACTTAACCTAGAACTCTCATGAGACACTCACATTCTCTGCCCTGCCTGACAGTGGTTTTCAGATAAGTGGCATGCTGGTGTGTTCATTGTCTGTCTCTTCCATGAGAGCAGGGGCTTTGTTCTGTTCATCATCAGAGCCCCAGAGCTTAGCACCATGCCTAGCACTGAGAAAATACTCAGTAAAGAGTTAACCATTTGCTGCTGGGCAAAGTGAGTGAATGAATGAATGAATGGAGAATAAATTGTGATCCACACTTCTAGATTCTATGTTCCTTGAGGGCAGGACATATAAAATTTTTCCTTGTGCCCCCCAAAATGCATAATAGGGATTCAGCTAATGTGTGTGAGATCAATTAATTGAATCACAGCATCTTAGAGTCAGTCCAGCCATTTGCAGGTGGCCCTTCTGCAGCATCCAATATTGGTGACCATTCAGCCTCTCCTGGAATGCTTCCAGTGATGGAGTTCAGTGCTTTCACTACAGTTTCAACCCTTGGGTTATCGTGACAAACGAAAAAGAATTAATTGCATCTTTAGCCAAATGTGACACTGTTCGAATAAATTAAAAGACATTATCCTTGCCTTCTTAAAGATTGCTGAGCCCAATGTGAAGACCCCTCCAGGTGTGTTATATGAGTTGATCACCTACAAAAGTGTGCTTCACAACACTGTATGTACCCCAGGATCACCTTATAAGCCTTGGACACCCAGACCCACTGGATCAAAGTACGTGGGGGTGGTGCCTGGGTATACATATTTATCTAACCAGGGCTGAAAAGCACTGAGATAAGGAAATTTCTAGTTTCAGGTTCAAGAAAGAGAGAGATTTTTGTACCAGATATCCTTAAATCTTGAGTGGGAGAGTCAAAGGCATGGAAGGGAAGGAAGATTTGAAGACATTTCCTTGCCCAGCTCCACAGACAGTTTGGGCTGCTTTGAAGAGAACAATCAGGTGGAAAAGTTGAGAGAGCCAGTTAAACCATACACAGAACAGCTCCAGGGGATGGAAGGGCAGTGAGCATGGGGATGCAGCTCAGACACTGGCGTTCTCAGGGAAATAGCAGCAGCTACAGGCATGGGACACACTGAAGCAACAAGAGGAGCCAGGGTGTGAGAATCACACTGGAGGTCACAAGGTGGCTGTGGTTGACAGGCCAACTTGAGCACATGGTAGACACTCTGCTGGGGACTTCCAGACTAGTTGAGGAGAAGAACTCTGTGGGGAGATTCATTCATTCATTTAATACATATTTATTGAGCACCTACTATTAGCTGGGCATTGTTGGAGGGTTCTGAGGTTACGGGAGAAAGTGGGAATATATGCAGAATCATGCTTAGGAAATGTGAATTCTTAATGCTCGTGTGACTATCTGAGGCTCTGACTAGGAAAGTCCTGAGTCATTAGGAATCAATTTGAATACATAATATGGACTTAGGTACACATAAAGAGATGAGGGTGGTTATTTCTTTTTCTGACCTTTAACTTGAAGAAAAGAGAAATCACTTTTTGGTCTTCCTATATATGTATTTTTTAAAGATATAATTCCATGCACACACTGGTAGTTTCTTGGGATACTGTGTGTCCCTTATACACTGAGTTAATGGGTCTTATTTCCCACTTTGCCCCAGTGCAAATGTGGCCTCCCCTTTGTTCTGGCTGCAGCTGTCTCTGCCCGGATGAGACCTCTAAAAGCCCAGGGTAACGGTCTTGACTGTAACTGCTCACAAGAGGCTATGAAAGGATAAGCAGGCAGCCACATGAACGCAATGCTCTTTAATTATGAGGTCCCTCCATGGAAGGAAGGCCGGCAGACAGGCAGACACATTCCAATTACACTAATACACCTTGTAAACATCAAATATTTTTATTCTGAGATTAAAGGGAGCCTGTATCCTCACAACACTCCTGAGACTGTGCATCTCAGGGCTGTTGCCAGTGCTGCTGGTGAAACAGGATTTCCTTTGGTTAAAATAGACTTTCACAAAAATAACAGCCTCAAGTCTAGGGGTGGTCAAATGTGACTTCCACTTCAGGCTGTCTAAAATTTCAGTTGTATTTCTTAAAACTCTTTCAGAAAGGACAGAGTTCATGTTCTCAGAGGAAGCTGATTAATCTATCCTTGTTTTCTTCCAGTTTTTGTCCTAACCATACAGGGTCTGTGGTCAGTTGGTTCCCTTGGCTAAGGTTTGGTGGTAGTGGGCCTTGTGGCTTAAATCTGGTTGCTATGAGGGTCACCTACCTTCACTCAGTGTCAGCTCTACCTGGGCCACAGACTGAGGTGGAACTAACCCAGCCACATTATTTTATCCAGGTCAGCTGAGACCAGTAGGTGAATTGTCTGGGTACCTAGCCGCTGGCTCCAAGCCAATCTGAGGAGAAAGGGAGATAAAATCAAGCAAAGTCAAGCATGTACCTTTCTGGCATGGGCCTTTGGGTGGGTCATCATATGCAAAAAATGTCTTTGAAGTTCCTGATCCTATATCACAAATAAGTGGTAGAACTAATAAGTTAAATCTCAAAAGAATAATGTATTAGTCTGTTTCTGTTGCTTATAATATAAGTACATGGAACTGGGTGATTTATAAGAAAATGAAATTGATTGCTTACAGTTTCTGAGGCTGGGAAGTCCACAGTGCAGGAAACATATCTGGTGCGGGTTTTGGTGGGGGCAACAGTGACTCAGGTCTCACATGGCAGAAAATGGCAGAGTAGAGAGAGACTAACCTCTCATGTGCTCTTCTTTTAAAGCCCTCAGAACCACACCCCTGACCACCATTATTAATCCATTCACTACAACATGGTCCTACAATCTAATCACTTCTTCAAGGCCCTACCTTTCAATCACTGTAATAAGATTTCCCACTTTCTTAACAATCAAAGTGGGGATCAAGCTGCTAATACTTGAAACCTGGGGGAAGCAATCCATGTCAAGTAGGTTCTCCATGTGAACCAGTAAAACAACTCATAAAAAAATGAAACCCCTTCTGTTTTAGTTCATCCAGTCTGCTATATAACAAAATACCATAGACTGGGTGGCTTATAAACAACAGAATTGTGTTTCTCATAGTTCTGGAGGCTGGGAAGTCCAAGATCAAGGCATCAGCAGATTTAGTGTATGGTGAGAGCCCACTTTCTGGTTCACAGATGTTGCCTTTTCATTGTATCCTCACATGGGAGAAAGAGTAAAGGTCTCTATTGGGCCTCTTTTATTAGGGCACTAATCCCATTCATGAGGGCTCCACCCTCCTGACCTAATCACCTCTCAAAGGCCTCACCCCCTAATACCATCGTCATAGAGGTTAGGATTTCAACATAATTGGGGTGGGAGGGATACAAATATCCAGACTATAGCACCTTCTCAGTGCAGACAACTCTACATTACAATGGCAGCTCTTTGTAGATGGTCTGCAGAACAGTTGCAGACAAACCAGTCTTTACACGGGCATCACAGTTGAGATACAGATACACAGCAGAGTTCAATACATAGAAAACACAGGCAGCAAATCCTTGAAAACTACCTTATGATGACATGAAAAATCACTTATAATTATTCTGTCACATTAATTTGAATTTTTATATATCATTTCCTCAAAGTGGGTGTTAATGCTGCAAATTGGGGAAAATTATGCTTTATGGGTTCCTCTACAAACACAGGTCTCTCTGGCACAGGGTAAGGGAGGTGATCTAGGAATCTTGATCCAGCGACTCTCCTGCATTAGTGGCTTTCATGGAAAATCTCCAAGATATCTCCAAGGCTCAAAAGGCATGAGGTGGACCAGGTGGGCCTGAGAAAAGACAAACCCATCTATATTTTCATGCCCACCCACTCCCAGCTCATTCCACCTTGGGCTTTTCACAGGTTAAGGTGAACATCCTGAGGGAAGCCTCTGAGGGGAAGGTACAGTTATAAAAGGGCAGTGCATCATAAGTGTGAAAAGCAAAAAAGGGGGTCATTCCCTATGCTTTGCTTATTTTGGCTAGGGAGAGCTTTAGGCTTATTGTTGACACATGGAAATCACAGAATTCATTGGTTTATTCATTCAACACCCTGACTTCTTAGCTACCATTTAACAGGCACTGTGATGAGTGCTTGGGATAGAAACATGGGCTGGACAAAGCCCACACCCTCAAGCTGCTTATAGTCTGGTACAACAGAGAGACAAGTACACGCTGGGGACAAGAGTCACTTAACCTGAAATGTGTCTTAGAAAGATCACTATGGTTGAGGAGAAGAGAATAGACAGGAGGAAGGCCATATCGAAAGCAGGAAGACCATGTGGAAGGCTATTGCCCAAGTTCAGGATAAGGCAACCAGAGCTTTTACTATGGCAGTGACCATGGGAATGGAGAAGGCAAGAGAAGTTGGAGCCAAGTTTAAGGGCCAAGTTTATGAGGTTGGATTTAAGGAAAGAGGAAGAACTGCATCTAGAATGACTCCTAGGTTCGTGGGTACTGGAAAAGCATGATGGGGGGAGTAGGTTTAAGGGAGATATGTTGGATAATGAGATTGAAATATTTGGGGCTTAACATTCCTGTTGCACATTCAAGTTTAAAGTGCAGGAGAAAGGTCGATGCTGATTAAATACCTCTAGTAGTCATCAGGTTGTTCAAATGAAGAGGACAAATGAGATCACCCAGGGAGAACATGTGGAAAGGAAGAAAGGAAAAGAGGGTCAGCGTTGGGGGTGGTGATGGGCAGGGAATTGACTCTTCCATAACAGACAGAGCTTCAGTGCTGAGACACACTACATACATCTTTTAATTAGAAAGAGTCTAGTAGAAAAGTATGATATAAATGAAAATACTAAAAAATTACTAAAGATGGATTGCCCTGAAATAAGCACAGTAAATTTCTGCTAAAATTTACTGTATCTGACTATAAATATGAAATTCTCACTATCTTGTAAATTTGACAAGCCTCTTCTAGTTAAAACATTTTATTTTTCCCTTTCCTTTAAACTTTGTGTGGGAATCACTGCATTGAAAGTGTCTTCATTCCCAATTCCAAAACTGTTTTCACTTTTCATAAAAACTGAAAGTGATGCTTCTGAGCAGAAATTGGTGAGTATTTTAAAGACTGCCATCTTTATGAAATCAAGCCCATATCAGTTTTTTGCTAGAATTACTAATACATTACAAAGACTTGTATTTCCTTAAATAGAAAAAGAAAAGTCCACTTTCCCATAACTTAGATCAGAAAGGCTGCTTCTTGTCTGCTGGGGCTTTTTTATAGTTGCAATTTAAAATTAGGATGATTTTTTACAAGGCAAGGGAGATGTAGATCCTTCTGCAAAAAGAGGAACTTTCACAATTAGTGAAAACCAAGAGTGCTGACACGAGGGGCTGAGGGAAGATGATGTCACCACAGCATCATGAGGAAGGGAAGTGCAGCCCTCCAGCTACCTTCCCAGCTTGTGCTGGGCACACATGCACCCCAGCGCTTCTGGACGCTCCTCACATGCTTATCTCATTGCTGAAGCAGGTACCACAAGAAAGAGCAAAATGCCTATCTTTGCTTCTAATACTGAAACCAGCTGTGCTTATTCCTCTCTGACCACCTCTCCCTCTGCCTCCCCCAAGTAGTCTGCACAAACAAAATGTTTTCAGGACACGCAGGCAACATTTGAACTTCATGGGGCATGTGGCCTATTAGTAAAAGCCTTCTATGGGCTTGTTTTCAAAAACTGCAAGTACCCATAGAAGCCATAGTGATATATAAAAGGACATCCTTCTCTTCGAAGGAGAAATTTCAAAGCAATCCCTAACATCCCCAAATTCACTGCTTTTCCAGGAAAGACTGTTTGGGCCAAAGAATTTTAGAGTTTGGGATAAATTTAAAGATGAAGAGCCTGTGTTAGGTGCAGCATTTCTATTTGTGGTCTGAGCCAGAAAAAATACAGCAACTGGATGCGTAGAGCACCACAAGCTGATCACTCAGAGAGAGGGACAAAAGTTCACTTTGGCTTTGCTTACCCTTCCAATGAAGAGCCATCTAGCAAACATGTGGCAGGACCCAGGGGTACAGGCTGTGTCATGAACAAATAGAAGCAAGGGTGGAAAGGGAGTCCGTGCTGGAAAGGAGTGTTCCTTGCAAACAGGGCAGGCAACACTGTAGAAAGGAAGGTTTAAAGTATTTGACGCACAACTTTTATGGACAGAGAAGTACTGTAAAATAATTGCTATATTAATTGTGAGTGATTTATATGTATTTGTTAGAGAATTTATATTAGTGAACTACAGGGTTTTGGTTTCAATTGGGGAGGGGTTGGTCTAATTTTTATTGCAACGTTCATTCATAAGATGTCCTTTCTGTGCCCAGCCTGGGCTCCAATTTCACCATCCTCACATGCTCACCATGATTTTGCCTCATAAGCTTCACAACTCATTTGGACCATTGCTGGTTTTCTGCTGGCATAAGTTACCTCCCATTCTGTAGAAAATCAACCTCGAGCAAAGCCAATGAAAAACATTGTTTTGATAGGCAGAATTGTTCACTTGTCCATTACTGATACCTACCCTAGCTTTCTATCTATGATCATAAGAAGCACATCATGCAAGCTCTTCGTTACCATATGCAAAATAAGATCCCGAGATCTCTGACACAAAGGAATTCATGAGCCAACCAAAACCAGGGTAGTAAAAAGACACTTCTTGAGAAACAAAATGAAGAGAAAATATAGAGCAATGACACTGACTGGAATAATTGAGATTTAATTGAACTGTGCACGGGACGAGAAGTCAGAAACACATCCCAACCACACTTTTGCCACTGACTCACTGGGCAGCTGTTCACTTCCCCTTTTTTAGACTCTCTCCATTGTATAATCTGAATTATCCACCCACTTATCTGGGATATACAAAGTTTTCTGTTTTGTGAATTCAAGTACATATTTGTATCAAGATTTATATTTGGTTAGTGTAAAAATCAGCATTTTTCAAATATCTATTCCTTTGGAAAAAAGTAAGTCTCCAATCTTCCTAGTGTTTAAGGAATAGGATCACCTGGCAATTGAAAGTTCAATAGTGGTCCCTTGCCCAGCCCTGAGACCCCAAGCCTGGACAAATGATTTTTTTTTTTTTTGCGGTCTAGCTTGTACTTCCAGTTTGAATCACACAGGCATAAGTACTTGATGGAGTCACTGTAGATTCAGAGTTTAGTCTTAAGAAACTTAACTTCAGTCAGTTGAGCCAGTGGGGACCATGCTCTAGGCAGTGGGCTTATGCTATTTAAATCCAGCTGATCAGGCAGAACACAAACAGACAAATGAACTGGGCTGGTTTGAGAACTGAGTCCACTCATCTATAGCTATGTCCGTTTCCCATACAGTAGACCCACTATGGAAATTGCTTCATGAGCTTGACTTCAGGCAAAAGGAAGCTGGTTGCTCGTCAGGGATAGCCCTTACTTGAGATACTCTTACAGAGTGCCCTTCTCCTCCAAAGATTTCTGTACCAAGAACCGAGGCTGGCTGCTCTGAAATAGAACACACTCCTGCCTCAATATAGCAGGAGATGCTTCTTATTTCTTGGCTTGTCTCTTCCTAGGCTCTATATATACATAACGTACCCTTCTACTACTGCAGCCCAACAATTATTCAAATTGAAATGCAGCTGAGGAGTTCATGGTTTTCTTGACATGGTACATTCCAGGCTTTGGATTACAACAGCCTAGGACCATCGGCAGCATTTCAACAAACCATCTCTTAAAGTAGTCTCCTTCATTTTCTGTTGATCCTTTTCAGCTTCCATTTCACAGGTAAGGTTTCCTGACCTGGTCTTCAAATTTTGAGGGCATGCCTTCTGAGCTTGCAACTTCCACAAGGGCCTGACCAGACACACATGCCCCATGGGTAGCTCTGAAGACAGAGTCAAAACGTGTCTCACATTTATTATACACAATGAGGCATTCTTAAATGAGTTACACTACGCAATAGAGAAATCAGACCACAAAGGCTATAATTAACTTCATCTTGGGAAAGAATGGCCTATTGCATAGTTCCCAAAGGACAGTCCATGAGCCAATTGATTCAAAATCAATGCAATTGTTTAAATATGTATTTTCCCTAACCCCCACACCTAACCTACACACTAGAATTTCTTTTGGTGAGACCCAAGAATCTATAATTCTTTTACTCTCCTAGGTGTTTCTTACGTTTTTCTAGCTAGAATCCCAGCTCTGCCACTACTTAGGGACATACACTGGTGAAGTTACTAAGCCTTTCTGAGCCTTAGTTTCCTTATTTGTGAAATGTTTATAATACCTACCCCTTAGGATTGTTGTGAGGAATAAGTGAGAAAATAGGAGGGAACTACTTAGCACAGAGCAGGTACCTTAGACATGGTAGCTATCACAAAACAGCAATTCAAAAGAGAATGGCCCTGTGTTTGGAGCAGGAAGGGCCACACCAAAAGGGACTAAGCACAACGGTGGGCCATATGCTAGTGGACAGATGCAGCTGAAGGTGCTGCGGCACCATTCATCCCAACAGGCAGAACGCAACATACAAGGACTGGCCAAGCTGTCAGCACAAGAAGCTCCACAGGAAATAGAAGGATGTCCCAACTGGAGGGAGGAGCCCAGCAACAAGGAATCCAAGAAATCCTGGCCAACATGCGGCCTTGAAGAAGAAGGTAGCCAAACCTCAGCCCAGTGAGATCCTGCAGTGGGGCTCCAGTCCCTCACAGGCAGAACAAGGGACTATGGTACAGGCAGGTCCCAAAGGCAGGGACTCAGGTCCAAAGAACAGTGCAGACACCCAGATATCAAAACTCAAGAGGGCAGGGCCTGGAGCTCCTCAAATTCTTGCAGAGAGCCTCAGGATAAGTTCTTGTCGTAAGTTGGTTTGGCTCAGGCAAAAACCACACTAGGACCACAGCAACAGTGGGCAGGATGGACCCAAGCAGAAAGTCACTGGAGTCATTATGGTGAGGGGCATAGCAACATGCCTCAAGTCAAGGGAGGACTGGCAGGGATGAGTAGGAGGCCAGACAGTAGGTAGAGTTGTGTAATGGGAGAAAATAAAGGCCTTCTCCTTTCCCTGCTGCAGATCCTTAAAGCATTTCTTGTTTAGCTGCTTCTTCCTTCCCCATTTTCTGAAGAGAGAAAGACCAAAGCCATACCAGTATGTTCTCTAGGGAAAAACAGAAGAGAAGTGCAGGGCTGTGCAGTAGGCGTGTACATCAGGTCAAACTGGGAGGCAGGAGGCAGACAGAAGAGGGGATGGAAGAATAAGACATCAGGTACTAAGTGTATTTGATAGAGAGTTTGGGGAGGGATAGGAGAGTGAGAGGCTCCCTAAAATTTGAGCACACTAGAGAAGAGGGCAGAAAATGTGAAAGAAGAATTGCTGTAAACTATGTACTGGGAAACTCTGAAATGTTAGCAAGAGTCTCAAAGAAAGATGAGGATTCCTGCTTGTGCTATGCTTCTTTAAATGCAGCACTTTGAGACTGGACCATATGGGTCCCAGCTGTTTAACAGCTGGCGTTGGGGGGGAGTGCAATGCTGGGCACACCATGTAGCCCTTGCAAGATCCCTCCCCCCACTCTCACATCTACAGAGCGAGAGCCAGATTTGTGCAGAAGGAGGACAAAAAGAGCTAGGCACCCCTGCTGAAGCCTCTGGGGCTGTCAAGACCCAACCCGCCCAACTCAGCCCTCCCCAAAGTGCCTGACACACCCAGTTGCAGTGCACACTCCTTGCCCCTGCACAGAATATTAACCTTCTGTAAGAGAAATACTAGCGTGGCCATCTCCCAACCTGAGCCTGGCCCAGCCCTGGTCCTCTTCTTCCTGCCAACAACTCCCAGTCTTGGCTTCACTCTCCATTTTGTTCATACCCTCATCCCAGCAACCCACAGAGACTTCAAGAGATGCCTCCCTCCATAGATCATGCCCCAATAAAGGTAATGCTGCCTTGATCAGTCAAACAATCAGTCAACCAGGAAGCAGGATGAGTGTCAAAGCCCTCCAACCATTGGACACCCAGTAGAAAAATGGAGGTAAGCCATGCAGGAAAAGGAGGTAAACTATTCCAGAAACCTGCACCAGTTCAATCTGGTGATGGAGGGGAGTGGGTACAGGCTACACAAGGATGCAGTGTTCTCAACTAAACCTAGATTTTAGGCAATAAGAGTAATTCTAGGCCTTGTTCACTGAGTGGCAGGGATGCCATTAATTTCCTGTCCTGTTAAGCTTGGCCCATAAATAGAGCAGCTTAAATCCTCAGTAGAGGGAGACAGAGGGAGGGAAACTGCTCTGAGGGATTCCAATGGGCACAAGCCAAGGAGGTGAGTTCCCAGAGAGGAGCTCTTGGGAGTGGGGGACAAGGTTGGAAGTGAGGGGAGCAATGTGATATTTGCTGAGCACCCACCAGTTGAGGGGGGCTGTCGATGCTTTGTGTATGTCATCTCCCTTAGTTCTTACAATAACTCCAGGAAGCATTATCTCTATTTTTCACATGAAGATAACTGAGGCTCAATTTCTCCTAAGTTGCAGCTAATTCATGGCAGGGCTTAGATTTGAACACCTTCATGTCTGATACTAAACCCTGTGCTTGTTCCCACAGCTCCGGTGTGCTGCATGTGAAACTATCAGTCCAAAGTCAAAACAATCTGGGAAGGTGGTAGGTGGCGAAATGAATGGAGGGACGGGAGAAGCAAGACTGGCCACGTGTTCATAAGAGCTGAGCACAGGGTTCAGCATGTCTCCCTCTCTATTTCTGTAAATGTTTGGAATTTTCCATAGTATAAAACAAATTCATTTCAATGTGCCGTGTGAAAAATCAAGGTAACATATCATTTCCCCTGGTCTTACCAGTCACTAAGCAGACGCTCTTGGGTTTTATGCTTACTTTTGGTTATAAAACTGAGCAAAGAATTCTGTTTAGCAAAGAATTCACACACTTTCCTAGGAATTTGCTTCTGTATTGGGTAAGGACACACATTAGGCATAGTTCCATGGAAAAGAACAATTTCAGGAACATCTTGTTGCACAAAATAAGAGACTAAAGAAAGAGCCTTTTCTCATTACAATGTTAAGTGAAAAAGGCAGGATATAAAACCACATTTGAGTCATAAAATGAATTTTATGTGTAAAAGAAGGAAATGCACAGATTAATAACTGTGGAATTAATTATCTGCTTTTATAAACCTGACATTGAATATGTATTAGTTTTAGGACCAGAAGAAAAATATTTTAAAGAAAGTTATTTTTATGGACTTCAAGGACACAAAATTGGTCTATAATGCTCTGTAATCACTGGTCAGAAGAACCTTTTCAATCATTAATGACAGCTGCTATTAACAGTATGTGCCGGGCAATGCATAGATTATTTCTAATCTTTACAATAAACCTGCAAATGTGTTTAATTCCCATTTTATTGATGAAGAAATTAAGATTCCAAGGAGTTAAGAAATTTGGTCAGGGCACACACTGATTTGAACTCAGGTCTGCTGACTCTGAAGCCTGCCTTGCCCCATCACCCCTACAACCTGCCTCTTCAGCATTTACATTCCAGAGGAGAGAAAGGGCACCAGAAGCAGATCCATGGCAGACCACGACTAGAAGTTTACATCTCTGACTGTGGCTTGGGCTTCCTCTGTCCTGTCCTGATTCAGACCACCCAGTTGTCTGAGTCTGGCCAGTATGGAGCTGATTAATCACCACCTGGCCTAGAAGACAGGCTCCCTGTTCTTCCTTCCCCTAAGCTGAAAAACTGAATCCTAGCGCCCAGCTCTATGAATCGATCACTTCTGATATATGCTGTCACATGACCCTTCTCTCGAAATAATACTCAAGCAACAATTTGTCTATGTTTTAGTGATGAGCCTTGGAAGGGAGGTCTTCCCATATACTATGTCATTTAGGGGAGACAGGCCAAAATCAGCCTCCCCTCCCTTTGGCAGCAGAAGTCACTATGATCAGCCTGGTAACCACGGTGATGCACAGTGTGGAGGCTGGGTTGGGGTCTCCAAGGAGCCTAGAGGCAAACACTGAAGCCAGGAAACTGGGAATCTGGGTCAGATGGTAAAAGGAGGTTCCAGTCAACTGTCTCGATGGGCTACTGGTGCTAGAAGTCTCTTGAGTTAAATGGGAAGGTTAGCCAGTTCCTAACCAGCCACAAAGAGAGTGACCCAGTCGCAAGCCAGTTCTGGAAGTTACAGGCTTTGAGTGGGCATGAATGACTGTGAGGCCTAAAGCAAACCTAATTTATTTTCCTGCTGGTGAAATGTGGAGACACCTGCTCCTTGACAGGAAGGTTTCTTGTTCTATGAAGTGTGTTGAGCAACTCAATAAATGGTATTATATACACAGCTCTATTTTACAACAAATTCCCCTAGAAATGGCCAAATCATTTCCCCTGGTGACGAATGCTGCCTACCGCACACCAATTCCCCTGTGGTAGGTTAACCACTGCGGTGGCACAGCTGTGTGCAAGTGTGCGGCCCCTCACACCTGAACATCACACAGCCGGGTGCTCAGCTGATCTGTTTTCCAGGCAGTCAGAGATCAGTCATAAATGCTACCTCTTCTTGGTCTCTTCTTTTTTACTCAAATCACAACCACCAAAAGTACTTCTACCCTGGGCCTCACAGCCTCCTCAGCTATAACAAGAATAAGTAGAGATCAAACTTGGGGGGAAAAAGCCCAGCATAATGTTTGGGATCCCTTTCTTCATAAAAGTGACACCTAAGAGGTGGTGTATCTCATTAAAGTAAAGTATCTACCTTTACTAAGCAAGAGTAAACCAGGCCTGAGCAAGACAGAAGTTAATTCCTAAGAATGGTTATTGCTGAAGACACTGGGGCCTGATTTATCTGATAGTAGGCAAGGAGTGAAACCTCAGCAAGAGGACTAAAGAAATTCACTGGTCATTGCTAAACAATATGGTCAGCTGCTGTGACCTCAATTGCCTGCCTACTGACTTTTGTGAGCCGTTGCTGCTGTAGCCCTTTGCGGGGTTTCCAGGTGGCTGAATGACTTCCATTCACTTTGGGCCACGAGGAGCTGACCATCTCACCTCATAATTAGCTGCAATTCCAAACACGAATCCTGAAATCTACAATGCCTTCAGATTACTAAAATAAGGAAGACAAGGCACTTGAACCTTAGTTAGAAATTTGCAGAGAAGCTCTACTTTCCAATATTTTTGCTAAAGTCTTCCTTCCTCTGTTTTTAAGGGGCAGGACATTTTATAAGACAGCTTAAATGACTTAACAAATTAGTAATGGGCTACTGGTTCAATTTTACATTTTAATGATTCAAACATTAGTAGCTCCTTATCAGGTTAATTTACCTTCAAAAACACCTAGTCTTTGTGTGTGTATGTGCTTTTGGTTTATGTGGGTTTTTTGTTTTTGTTTTGGGGGTTTATTTGGGTTTGTTTTTTTTTTAAGTATAAAGGGAAAACAGTAGGGGGAAAACATATTGTATTTTATCAAACCCCAAATGTGAAAAATAGTTTGAGACTCTGCTGATGTGGTTGCAGCTGGGTTCACTGAAGCCTAATTAAAGTGCCGGTAATACAAGATCCTGCCCAGAAGTGCTGACTGGGCAGAAACCATGGCCGATTTGCTGTACAATATTAATAACAACAATAGGCAGAACATTATCACAAATGTTTTGAGTGAAGCCCCAGCCTCTATTTCAAGGTTTGCAAAAATCTATGATTTTCCAGGCAGTGGCAACCACAGAGAAACCAGGCTTAATTACAGAAGAAAAAAGAAACCAGCAAGTGAACATATGGCTCAGACTACTGGGCTCCTCAGTCATACGACTCAATCCTTCATTCATTGTTCTAGCAATGCACTAGTAGCTGGGGACACTGCGCTAGAGAAGGTTATGATCCAATAACCTCAAGGGGGCCAAAGCCTAGGGGGTTAATGCATTAAAAATCTTGGATTTAAATCTTAACATGTTTTCTGAATCACAAAAAGCTGGTGGAGAAATGAAGGATATGTTAAGTTCTGGCAGAAAGACAACATGAGTGGCTGAATAGAAGAAAATGTAGAGAAGAAGCTGTATATAAATCCCTTCACTGAACTGCTATAAGAAGTTATATAAAGAGAGATGATGTAATAATTCAAAAGTACATATTCTGGTGCCCCAATATAACTGGCATTATTCTGATAGCAATTAAAATGGACTTTATTTCTTCCCTAATGATAACAGCCAACACTTAAGTAATACTATATGCCACACAATATTCTGAGCACTTAACATATATTAACTCATTTAATTCTCAAATAATCCCATAAAATAAATACCATTATTATCCCCACTTTACAGATGAGGAAACTGAGAGGATAGTAATTCATCCAATATTTTTCAGCTAATAAGAGGTGGAGCCAGGAATTGAACCCAGGCAAACTGGCTTTGGAGACTGTGTTGTGGACCGCTATGTTATACCACTAACCAATAAAAATTATTATATAAAAACAAAAGAACTATACATAAACACTGTACTCTGGTTGCTAAATTTGTTTTTCATGGGGGTACAGGTTAATAATTCTGAAGTTGCTTTGCATTTTTATTGGAGTTGAATGAACAAATAATTAAATGGATGGTAGGAGCCCTGGTTTCCTGTTGGAGAGGGAGGGAGTAACAGATAAACAAGAAAGGAAGGTTAGAACACACCCTATGGAGCTGGTTTATAGTCAGAGACATCAGTAAAAACTCATGTTTAGCTTAATATTTATACAGATAGATACAGAAGCAATTACAGATACGTGTTTATATGGCTAATGTACACGAATATACTTCCTAGTTCTGTCTGCTGACAGGGCTTAGAAGCAATAAAACCCCAGGAGCAATAAGCACAACTGCCACCTAGATCTTGGTTTATAGAAACCATTTTACACTAAGAGGAACTGGGGTTGCTTGGAGAAATGACGGATTCTAGGGCTGGTGCAGCATCTTATAGCACCAGAAAATAAGGAAGTGCCTAAAAAACAAAAGGATAGAGGCATGTTAAGGGGATACAGGGACCAACCTCAGAGAGCTCCCAATGACCAAAGCTGGGACAATTTAAGCAAGAAAATAAATAACATCCTATTGGAGTATTACCCAAAGTATAAAATAAACCTACTTAGGTCCATGCTGATACAAGTAAATAATTGAATAAGTCAACAAATGGGAGAGAAGAGACAAATCTTTCCTAGGGAAGAATTCTAAGTAATGTATGTAGACCGTCTACTCCAGGAGATGGAACTTGTCCCTTTCTTCCTCTTGCTTGGGGATGTGCTAAATTTAGTGACTCACTTCCAAAGAATATAGTAGGGAAGTGGAAAAGTAATACCTTTACAGTGGAGAAACCTGCCTGGCAAATGCACCTTAACCAAATGATGAAGGTTAACATCCTTGGTGATGTCATGCGGATATCAAGTACCCTGTCATATGATGTGACAAGAAGGACATGCCACCTCTGTGATTTCCTGTCCAAAAGCCCATAACCCCAGTCTAACCATGAGAAAACAACAGACAAACCCAGGTTGGGGGACATTTTATAGGATATTTAGCCAGTACTCCTCAAAGCTGCCAAGTTCAAGAACAAGGAAAGACTGAGAAACTGTCACAGACTAGAGGTGACTGGGGAGATATGACGACTAAGCACAATTTGATACCAGGATTGGATCCTGGAGCAGAAAGAAGACATTAATGGAAAAACTGGTGAAAGCCAAATGTAATCTGGAGTTGGGTTGATAGTAATGTACCTATGTCAATTTCTCTGTTTTACAAATGTACCACAGTCACATATGATGTTAACATTAGGAGAGTTGGGTGATGGATATACAGAAACGCTCTATGCTATCTTTACAACTTTTCCGTAAATCCAAAAGCATTCCAAAATAAAAATTTTATTTAAGAAATTTTTATATTCTAAAATACACAATTTATGCAAAATAAATAAAAGAACAACTATATATCACACAGATGAAAGAAAGCTAGAAATAAGAGCCTAACAATTTTAGTTTTCTGCTGCCCAGAACTACTAATAGGACTATTATCCTTAATTCTTCATAAGGCAGTTTGGGGGGAACACTAAACCCATTCAGGTTCGTTTATCCACAAATGCTTACTAGGTACCTACCATATGCCAAGAACTGTCATAGGCACTAAGGGTGCACTGGTGAACAAGACAATTCCTTCCTCCAAAGAACATTCATTCTTTGGAAGAGTAGTTGGAGAGAGAGATGTCAACAGAAAATAAAACACAGCATGATAAGTGCTGCCTAAGAGATAATCTCAAGATGATAGGTGCACACCCAGGAGGGACATCTGACCAATTCAATGCCAGGACACCATGTAGGCCAGAAACAGTCCTCCTGGAAGAGTTCATGAATGTTCTAATGTGCCTTATGACCATCACAAAACCCCCTGGTGATGGTCACATACACCAACCTCCTTTTAACTGCATAAAGTGCATGTAGAAAAGACAAACCTAATCATGTCACCTCTTCCTAAAACTCTTCAAGAGCTTTCCATTACTTTTAAGATCAAGACAAAACTCCTTACCACATGTGATGGTTAGTTTTGTGTTCTAACTTGGCTAGGCTACAGCATTATTTAATCAAATACCAGTCTAGATGTTGCTGTGAGATGTGCTTGACATCCACAATCAGTTAACTTTAACTAAAGGAGATTACCTGGAAATGTGGTGATCCTCATCCAATCAGTTGAAGGCCTTAAGAGTAAAAACCAAGATTTCCCAGATAAGAAGAAATTCTTTCCCCAAAACCAAGAAATTCTACTTCCAGATTGCAGCATCAACTGCCGCCTGAATTTCTGCTGCCAGACTGCCTTATAGTCCTTCAGCTTTGCTGGTTCTCTTAATTATATATGTATATGTTATATATAATATATACGATATATATCATTGGCTCTGTTTATATACAGATGGTTTATATAACATATATTTTTGTTAATTATTGTTAATAATTAATGTTACACACACACACACACACAGAGTCTACACATATATTGCCTACTGGTTCCATTTCTCTGAGAACCCTGATTGATACATTGTGGTCTCCAGGCTTTGTGTAGTCTCGTCCTCACCCACCTCACCAGCCATACATTCTACCCCATTCCTCCATGCTCTGTTTCTTTCACTCACACTAGCCTTTTTTCATCCTGAGTCCTTCCAACTTATCCTGTCCTCTCCTTCCATGGGCTGTTCTCTCTGACTGGATTGCTCTCCCTTCCTCTCCTGGTTAACACCTACTCATGCCTCAGCTTTTAGCTCAATTGTTGCTTTCTCAGGGAACATTCCCTAACCTTCTAAAGTCAACCCAACTCAGTATAAGCTTTCAAAGCACTTCTTCATACCTCTCCTACATAGCTGGACAACTTGCAACTTCAGTCTTCCCTACATGTAAGTTCCAGGAAGGTAAGAACTATGTCTGGTTTGGTTCAATTTTTTTGTAATTATAGTCCCTAGCACAGTGCTTGGGACATAAAAGGCTCTCTATGAGTATTTGTTTAATGAATATCAATAAAGATGTGATAAGGGCAGAAAACGGCCCCTCTCCACAGCTACAGCCTCTGAAGGTCTTGCCAGGTAGAATCCAGTAACCCAGTCCTTTTGACCACTCATCAAGTTGAAACTCAAGGTAAAAAAAAAGGGGAACTCAGGGAGGCAGTCAAAGCAGCCAGAGGGAGGGGGCTTTACTTGATGGAGACAGAAATGTCTCTGCAGATGGGCTGGAGGCGGTCAGTGTGGCTACAGCCTCACATTGACTCTGACTTCTCCAAAAATACCACCTGCCTCTTAACCCAAACTGGGGTTTATGTAATAATATTTCTCACTTACTACCAGCTGCCAAATGTTGAAACTCTCAGAAGTACCTTTTTAATGTCTTAAATATCAACTCCAGCCTACTAAAGAGAAAAAGAAAACAATATATTCTTACCAGATACTTTTTTATTTAAAAAAAAAAAAAAGCTCAAACCTAAAAAAAAAAAAAGAAAAGAAAAGTGGCCCTGGCTGAATTTTGATAAGCACAGCAAGTGATTACTACATTTTCTTTTCAGGTTATTTTTACACTGTGTTATCTACATTGAATAAGTTGGCAAAGTTCCCAAAATAATAGGTCAAGTTTCCAAAGGTAGGAGCTACAGCTAATTCCTCAGTTCATATATGAGGCAGTTGAAAAACACATCTTCAAATGGATTAATGGACACAAAACAGCTAGTTAGGAAAAATAAGTTCTATTGATGTACAGTCAAGCTAAGCACCTATAATTAACATTAATTTACTGCATGTTACCAAGTGACTAGAAGAGAGGAGATCGAATGTCCTCAAAACAAAGAAATGATTACATTTTATAATGATGAAAATGCTAATTGTCCTGATTTGATCATCATATGTTGTACACAGGTATTGCTATTCAACTCTGTACCCCACAAATATGCATAATCAATTATGTTTCAATACGAAAATAAATAAAACACATCTTCAAATTCTTTGACATTCTTCCTAGTGAGTGAGAGGTGGTGTCTATAGCCCCTTCTTTTCAATCTGGGCAGCTTGTGACCCACTTGCACCCAGTAAAATGCGTTGGAAGTGCTTCTCTGTGACTTCTGCAGCTTTGTCATAGATGACAATGCAGTTCTGTTATGTTCACAGAAATAGTCATGATTGGAGCCCTGAGCCAGCAGGTAAGTCTGGCTCTCCTGAGGCTGCCATGCTGTAAGGAAGCCAAGCCACATGGAGAGACCATGTGGAAGTGCTCCAGGTGGCAGTTCTAGTCTTCAAATCCTCCTCACCCAGGTACCATATATGTGAGTGAACAAGTTCTCAGATGATTCTAAACCCCAACCATTGGGTCAGCCCCAGCCTTTGAGTCTTCTCAGCTGAAGCTTCAGACACAGGGAAGAGGAGGCTCAAAAAAATCATCCCCACTGTGTCCTTTCAGAATTCCTGACCCAAGAGCATAATGAAATAGTTGTTACTTTACGCAGCTGTTTTGGAAAGGTGTTTGTTATGTAGCAATAATCACCAGAACAATATAGAAAAAAGAGAGTTATTTCATAGTGTTAAAACAAATAGCCAACTTTTCTCCATCAACAGCTTTTACCCATGATGAGTCCCTCGAATATAAACAAGCAAACCAACAAATGAGCAAATAAAACTGACCTCATTTCAGGAAAAGAGTGGGTTCCAAGCAGCTTTATCTACTGAGAGAAAGAAAAATTGTATTTGGGGAAGATAGCACTCAATCAGTGCTTGATGAATGAATAAAGGGATGACCTAAAGAGTATGAAATATTTAGGTGAGGATACAACATAAAGCAAAGATCATTTTCTGAGAGCAATGGCAACCTTAGCCCATGATCAAGTAGGTTCATCCCAGGGATGCAAAGATGGTTCAACATAAACAAATCAACAAACGTGATACAATGCAGCAAGAGAATGAAGGGAAAACAAACATATGATCATTTCAATAGATGCAGAAAAAGCGTTTGATAAAATCCAACACCCCTTCATGATAAAAACACTCAAAAAGTTAAGTATAGAAGGAATGTACTTCAACACATTAAAGACTATATCTGACAGACCCTCAGCCAATACCATACTGAATGGACAAAAATTGAAGTCTTTTCCTCTAAGATCTGAAACAAGACAGGAATGCTCTCTTTTACCACTCTTACTCAACATAGTCCTGGAAATTCTAGCCTGTGCAATAAGTCTAGAGAAAGCAATAAAGGGCATCCAAATTGGAAAGCAGGAACTCAAACTATCCCTGTTTGCAGATGACATGATCATATACCTAAAAAACCCCTAAAGACGCCACAAAAATTTACTAGAACTAATAAATGAATTCAGTATAATGGCAGGATACAAAATCAACTGACAAAAATCAATAGCCTTCCTATATGCCAATAACAAAATAGCTGAAGAAGAAATGAAGAAAGTAATCCTATTCACAATAGCTACCAAAAAAAATAAAATACCTAGGAGTAAATTTAACCAAGAAAGTGAAAGACCTCTACAATGAAAAGTATAAAATATTGGTGAAAAAAATTGAAGAGGACACAGATAAATGGAAAGATATCCCATGCTCTTGGGTTGGAAGAATTAGCAACATCAAAATATTTATATGATATGTGACTCAAAGCAATCTACACATTCAACACAATCCCTATCAAAATACCAATGACATTCTTCACAGAAATAGAAAAATTGAACTTAAAATCTTTTCAGAACCATGAAAGACCCCATATAGCTAAAGCAATCCTAAACAAAAAGAGCAAGGTTAGAGGCATCACACTTCCTGGCTTCAAAATATACTATAAAGCTATAGTAACCAAAACAGCATGGTACAGGTGTAAATAGACCAATGGAACAGAATAGAGAGCTCAGAAATAAGCCCACATACTTAAAACCAACTGATTTTTGACAAGGGTGCCAAAAACATATAGTGGGGAAATGGCAGCCTCTCCAATAAATGGTGCTGGGAAAACTGTATACCCACATGCAGAAGATTGAAACTAGATCCCTATCTCTCACCATACACAAAAGTCAACCGAAACTGGATTAAAGACCTAAATTTAAGACACAAAACTATGAAACTACTAGAAAAAAAATAGGGGAAATGCTACACAATGGGAGCAGGCAGTGTTTTTTGAACAAGACTATAAAGACACAGGTAACTAAAGCAAAAATACACAAATGAGACTACATCAAACTGAAAAGATTCTGCACAGCAAGCGACACTGTTAACAAAGTAAAGAGATAATCTATAGAATGGGAGAGTATTTGCAAACTATGCATCAGACAAGGTGATAATATCCAGAATATATAAGGAACTCAAACAACTCAGCAGTGAAAAAACAAATAACCCAATTAAAAATGGGCAAAGGACCTGCCAATTAAAAATGGGCAAAGGACCTGAACTGACATTTCTTAAGAGAAGACATACAAATAGCCAACAGGCACGTGAAAACATGCTCAAAATCACTAATCATCAGGGAAATTCAAATAAAAACCACAAGGAGGTATCTCAGTTCAGTTAGAGTGGCTATTATCAACAAGAGAAAATAAATGCTAGAGAAGATGCAGAGAAAAAGGAAGTCTCCTACATTGAGGGTGGGAGTGTAAATTGGTACACTCACTGTGGAAAACAGTATGGAGGTCCCTCAGAGAACTAAAAATAGATCTACCTTACAACCCTTCTATCCCACTACTGGGTATATACCCAAAGGAAATTAAATCAATACATCAAAAAGACACCTGCACTCCCAAGTTTATCACAGCACTATTCACAATAACCAAGAGATGGAATCAACCTAAATGCCCATCAATAGATGAATGAATTAAGAAAAACCTGTGGTATATATACACAATGGAATACTATTCAGCTATTTTAAAAAGTGATATCCTATCATTTGCAGCAACATGGATGGAACTGGAAACAATCATATCAAGTGAAGTAAGCCAGGCACAGAAAGACAAATACTGCATGAACTCACTCATATGTGGAATCTAAAAAAAAGAAAAAAAAATTGTTCTCACAGAAGTAGAGAGTAGAATAATGGTTACCAGAGGCTAGGATGAGAGGCGGCAAAGGAGAGGGGGAGAAGAGGTGGTGGACTAACGGGTACAAAACTATGCTATCTACCCTAAGTGAATCATTGTGTAATATATGCACATATTGAAACAACACACTGCACCCCACAGATATGTACAAGTAAATGTTAAAAATTTTTTAAAAGCCATGAATAAATTCCCATATTTTCGCCATGTTAGACTCTATGTTAGATCTTTAGCCTTCTTGGTATGTTATAGATTAGGGTCAAAAATTTTGAAAATATACTGCATCTTTTTCAGGTAGTGAGCTGCATAATTAGGTCTACCCTTCCACAGCTATTTTATTGATAATTTGGAAATTAAGAAACAAAATATGAATTGCCAAGAGTACTAATACTCATTTTGACTCTCAGTATAGTTTGAGCTATTCCTCCTACTCACTTTAACTGACAGGATTGGCCACAGAAATCATGCAACCATTTTTAACGATTTTAAAGACTATCTGAGTGGGGTAGGCCATTTAGCTCAGTTGGTTTGAGCATGGTGTTATAACACCAAAGTCAAGTGTTTGGATCCTCATACTGGCCAGCCACCAAAAAAAAAAAAAAAAAGAAAGGAAAAGAATATCTGGGTGGGTGGGCCACCATCTCTACTGCTTTCCACTTGAATAAACTGTCAGAACACCAAGAGCTTTTGTAGAGCCAAAAGGAACCAAAGAATGTGCAGCTGGAGGTATCAACTGAGCATATCTAATTCTGGCTAAAACAACTCCCTAGAGTGCCCAGCTGTAGAGAGAGAGAGAGAGAAAGAAAGAAAGAAGACAGACAGTAATTCAGGGAAATCAGCAGTGGCCCAGGACATGCACTGGCCGCAGAGCACTGTTATAGTTGGGCATCAGAAGAGGTGCTGCCACCACAACATTCGGGTAACTTGCAACTGCAAAGTGTACATCTGTCTGTAACCATCTGTTGGAAGCATACTGGAGTCAGAGGCACAGTGAAATACAGTGACCTGAAAGTGGAATGAGATAAGATAAGGAGTAGAGGAAAATACGTAAAGAATCTAATTGATTTCTCTTAGAAAGGGACAGCAGTTGAAAGAAAGTTTGGGATGAGGTCTCCTTAAGCAAATCATGACTCAGCAAATGCCATTTTATCTGCCTAAGAAAGTAATTACAAGAAAGCAGTTTTTCCTGAAGAGTATCTGTGTGAATGAGCCTGTTTGGAATAGTGACAGAGGTTGCTGGCAGATGAAGGGTAGTACTGTGTGTCCTACCAGGTCTGATCTCAGTCAGGCACAGAACTGAGACTATGACCATCAGGAACTTCCAGAAAGCACAGAAACCTGCTTTCCTTGGCCTCCATGACACCCAGCACATTCCATGCACTAACTTTCCTCCTACCTCTCCTGGCCATCCTTCAGTTGCTTTCACAAGTTACTTTTCCTCTGCCTCTTTCTCAATATCGAAGCTCATCTTGGGCTGTAAACCCTCCTCTCTTCCCACTCAAACACTCTCCCTATGACCTCATCTGCTCCCTTGGCTTCACTGTCATGCATGTGTTGATGACTGTCAAATATTTACTCTCATGCAGACCTCCTGTCTAAGCTCAGACCTGGAGAGCAACTGTATAGTGGGCATCTCCTCTTGGGCATTTTATGAACTCATCTAAAATTGAACTCATGACTTTCTCCTGGAGACTAATGCCTCCTCTGATGTTTCCTACCAGTGAATGGCATCTTCATTCACTTGTTGCTCAAGGTGACCCCCTAGGAGTCCTCTTCAGAATGCTCTTTCCCTTGGCCACACCTCAACCACACACCAATATCGCATGTCCATCCACTGCTCTTCAACCCCATTTCCATTATCCTAGGCCAAAGGCCCACCATCTTTCATTGCAATAGACTTCTGTCTTGTCTTCTTGTCTGTGCTCTTGACTCTGCCCTACTTCATTCCATTCTGGAGCACTCATCCATTCTCAATCCATTCTCAACCACTTGTTCTAAAATAAATCCAATCATCTCACTTCCTCTGCCTAAAACTCTCAATGGGTTACTATCATTCTTAGGATAAGGTCCAAATTCTTTAATATGATTTGTATAATTTGGCACATCCACCTTTTTACTCCTTATCTTTGCCTCTCTTTAAACTCTACACTCCAACCGTATGCTGTTTCTTCTTTCTTTTCTTTTTTATTTTAATTCCTTGAAGCCACCAAGTTCTCCTTCAACTACAGGCTATTGCAAATGCTCCCTGGCATTCTCTTCCCTTTGTCTTTGCTGAACAAGGATTATTCATCCTTCAGGTCCCAGTTTAGACCTAAAACTTTTTCTGACAAGCCTTTCCTGACCAGCCCAGTGAGGGTTGCTTAACCACCCCACCCTCACCCCACCCCAGTGAATTCCCCAAGTACCCTATATTTTGCCCATCAACTCACACTCTACTGTTAATGCCCATTTATATGGCTTTATCCTCCACTAGACCTTGAGCTCTATGAGTGCAGGAAGCATATCTGTTTTGTGGGCAATTGTATCTCTAAAACCCAGCCCAGTATTGTTATATGTTTAATGACCGATTACATGAATATGTGGGCTGTAGACTCTCTGATGAGCAGCAGAACTCCATCAGATCTATGTCAAACAACATCCCCTCAGAGAATTAAAAAGGCTTACAAAGTTCCTTTTTCTAGGATGAAACTGGCAGCTGCAGCATCTCTAGGAACATTTACTTTCTGAGGAGTTGCCAACAGGAGTCTACTGATTCATTCTCAGCTGCAGCTCACTGCAAAGCTCTCCCTCCAAGCACAAAGTACTCTCTTCACTTCCAACAAGGGCCATCAAGAATTAATGAATCTTTCATTTGGTGCCAGGTGCCTAGGGAGGCAGAATATGAAACAGAAAAGTCTAGATGGACTCAGAGTCTTCCTAGAATAGATTGTATTAGGCCATTCCTTAAATCAGTGGTTTTAAAACTTGAACATTTATCAGAATCATCTGGAGAGCTTGTGAAAGCACAGATGTCTGGGCCCGACCCCACAGTTTCTGATTCAGTAGGTCTGGGATGAGGCCATAGAATTTGCATTTCTAACAAGTTTCCAGGTGATGCTGGTGCTGCTGATCCGGGACCACAACCTCTAGAACCACTGCACTATACATTTGAGTCACCTCTTAGTCATACAAACATAAGAGAAGTAGGCTCCCAATGCACTGAGAGAGGAAGGGCACCTCTTCCTAAATCCTTGGAGCAGAAGATCTCATTGCTAGGCAGGAAGAGGGGAAATTTGCACAGGGATTAAAGAAACTTTGCAAAGCAAGAAATTAGAAAATCAGAAATTCAACCCCTTCTGCATTGAGGTTGAACCACTATGATAGCTTAGGATAGTCCAAATTAAAATAACTCTGCAAGAAAAAAGATCAGGGTCCTATGGCAAAAGTGCCAACTCAGCATTCATTCTTCTGAAAACAGTGTCTCATTTTCCCTTAAGAAACTACTACTTTCTTGTTCTTAGTTCTTATGATTCTGGTAAGGCAGACTTCACCTCCTGGGCACAGGGAAGAGCCCAAAGCTTAGATCTGTTCCACAAGCATGTGCCACACCCAGCTAACAATGATTGGTTAAGAGCTGGCATGTAACCCAGGTTGGTCTAATGAGAATCAGCCCTGGACAACTGTCGAAACTGTTGAGACAAGGACCCTCCCTTTCTTCTGAGTTTTTCATACTGATAGGATGGAAGTCTGGGGCTTGTGGTGGCCATTGCCAGCAGAAGGAAGAGTGTGCCAGAGAATGACACCAACACTGAAGAAAACTCAGCCAAGAGATGAGAAGGACATATACCTGACAATATCATCTGGATCCAGATGGGCCTGAAGTTGGAATACGCCTGAACTTGAGCTGAGTTTCTGTCACTTGCAAGTGAAAGTCTTAACTGAAGTAAGAGGGAATTCTACTAGCCAATGTATGCATTGCTTTGGTCTAGGATGCCTAAGTAACCAACTGTTGTAGTGGTTTCTCTCCAGATGAACAGAAATGTCAGGTCAACAGCTTTGCTAGACCCACTGGAATTCTAGTGAATAAAATTTTTCCTAACAAATCACTTCTTTAGCATAGAACTTAGCACCTTGCCTCCCTCCTCCTCTGTGAGCTCCCTGCATGTAAGAACTATGCTTTTTATAACAGTTTTCTTGGTGGCCATGCACAGTAACTGACTCACAGTAGGTGCTCAATTAAGTGACTGTATGCAAACAGCCTTTAAAAGAAAAAATAAAACAAGATTGAGCCTGATTAGTCTGCATCCACATGGAATGAAATTTTTTAAAGAGAGGCCAGGGGAGCAAAGCACACTGGAAATAATACAAAACAGGCAGCAACCCTCAAAAGTGAGCTTCAAAAGTTAGGTAAAACTTCACTTGGCTCTACAATATTTCTAACTAAATCCCGACTCCCACTAGGAGCATAACCATTTTTCTTTTCTTTGAAAAAGCATTGTGGGGGAGGGACGCCAGAGGATGACAACTGAGATGGTGACTCCCACATAAGTCAGCTTCCTCTTCCCCAAATCAGTTTCCAGAAACTCCGCTATATCATGAGATGAGAACCCACTGGCTTCTAACTCAAAGGAAAGTCTCAGAGGTCTTGGGCAAACATGACAGCAGCCCTCTTTTGGTGGCTTTCAATGATAAATAATTTCCTGCCAGAGCACTTGCAAACTCTGAACTCACGGAAAAGAATTACTGCATGGGAAACAGAACTGGCACACGTTTGTCATTCAAATCTTCCTTAACTGCCTCCTGAGTCTATCAGAGTCACTAGGCACAGCTGTGGTCACAGACTCTCCATCCAACAAGTGGACCTGGGAAATGGACCATCTTTCTGACATCAAGAGACCTGCCCTGGAAGAAAAACAGAAACAGCACAGATGGAGCTGCCTTTTCAAATCCTTGTGGATGTCATGAGATTAGCAGCTTTCCTCCAAGCCTGCCTCAAAGACTTCCTTTACAATTGTTCATAAGTTAGCTCAAGGGCTAGGCAGTGAAGTTCACTAAAACAAAAACATAACCTCAAACATCCAAAACAGCTGGTGGAAATTGTGACTGTTTTAGAGGAGCTGACTTATCTAGCTGAGTCAAAACAAGTGTCAGTGCTTCAAACAGGCACAAGATCAGAAACAAAATTAGCTGTTTATGGAGTGCTGTCCTTTTGATTTTTTTCTCCCTTGCTGGACATGAATTTTCCCCTTAGCTTCATCCTGACAAGGAATAAAATCTTTTATGATATGAAAATTGACATGTTGGAAAATTCATTGTAAAATATGGTTTTTCCTAATTATACAAGTAATATATGTTCTTTAGAGGAAATTTAGAAAATGCAGAAAAACCACAAATAACAAAATAAAAATCACCTGTAATCCCATCACTACTGTTTCCATTTTGTTTTTTTAACTGTGGTTTTTCATACATACAAATGCATAATTTTAAATAGATCCAGATAGATATCTCCGTTAAAGGGACTCATTTTGATCCTGATTTTTTACCTAGTATATTATGACCATTTTCCCATGTCATTTATGTATTCTTCCAAAACGTTTTTTATGTGTGCATAATATTTGACTATATGAGCACCATGAACTATTTAGCTAATGCCAACTGTAAACATTTAGGCTATTTCTAATTTTGTGTCATTATCAACAATGCTGTAAAGATCCTTGTTGATAAATCTTTGCATGTGTACATAGTTAGAAAATTTACGTTCTCTTTCCGGACACTGAAAGTCGGGATATGAAATGGATGGCAATTGACGTTAAAGAAGTCTTGCCCCTTTCTTCCTGAGAGTTTCTGAAGGATATCTTCTTTTGCATATTTTCAGACCGATTAGGAAGGTACTGGTTGAACTACAAGGACTTCGTGGTTTCATGGAAGCCATGCTTTCAGCCAAGTTAACAGTTTCTTCTGTTTACAAGTCAGAAACATTAAAATAACTTTTTAAATATAAAACAAAAAATGAAAGTAAATGAAATAAATATTAGGAAAGATTACAATTCTTGTTAGCAAAAAGCAAATATAGAAGTAAAGAGTAATACTTCAAATAAGGCATCAGTCTGGATTAAACTTGATTAAACAGGCTACCCAAAACTTTATCTTCCAGAAAACTCTCAAATTTAGATAATTTGTAGCAGGTTTTGCAATTACAGGAAACTAAAATGTTTCCACTTTCTCCTATTTTCTAATTCAAGAAATGAAATGAAACACTCCTAAAGAGAAGACTCCTAAATGGCACTATTATCTCTCATTCTAGATTTACTGCCCCCACTGAGCAGCAATTGCTTCTGAATTGGCACAAGGCATCCGGTCACTCACTATTGGGGAATGAATCACTCCCCAAAATCATTCCAGAATTTGGATAACAGAGAATTTTGCCTCCCGCCAAAAGCTCAATACGTGCTGTTAAAACTCAGGAAAATCATTATCATGAATGCCAACAATGGTTTCAGAGAGTGTCTCTTAGTAGTTACTGCACTCTATGACCTCTAAAAAAAGTGTAAGCAACCCCATGCGCATACACAGCCCCTGCCAGTTTCTCTTAAAAGTCTCATTCTCTTCATCACCACTGAGTGGAATTAAAAACAGTTGGTCAAGCTCCACTAGTCGACAGCTGCTTACAATTAGACAAAGCATTTAAAGCCATTCTCTTAACTACCTTCCCAACTGCCTAAGCATTCAGCATGAGCAATACACCGTGACAATTTGCCAAAATGTTTAACTTATCTCCATCTCTAGCGGTTTCTATACCTTCCTTATTTTCTTCCCCCACACTGTCTGACTCTTCCAGTTCCTCTTGTTAAATTAGGGGAATACAGAGAAGGGATTAGTTAAAAGCAGGTTGAGCCACTTTGTGCTAAGATGGAAAATTCTACACAGGCAACTATTAGAGCGCAGAGTAATCTTGATGTTTCTTGAAGAGAGAAATAATGCCTTCTTCTTTTCCTTTTTTTTAAACAATGAACTGGAAAGTGCACTGTATATTATTTTTTTTAGGAAGATGAGGAAAAGCAAAAGTTACTGGGCTTTTGCAAACTATTTCCAATTTTCATAATTTATGTACAGATCACTCTATTCCATTGTTTCCTTTACAAGTGAAGAGACAGGGCAAGAGTCCAGTTGCTTCTGTCAAGGTCACACAAAAAGTGGCACAGCATGAACTGAACCCAACTCTCCTCATTTTCAGTCCAGATCACTTTCTGCAACTCTAGCTGCCTTTTCTCCAGAGAAAACATTCCCATCTTGACGGCCGCGCTAGTTTGCCTTATCCTAGGGACAGAACCGCAGCCCTCCTGTGCTCTTCCATCCTCTCAAGAAGCTCCTACATCCCCAGCCCTGCCCAGCTTAGGGGTTAAAGTAAAAGGGGAAACAATGATCTGCTTCTCCTTTGCAATTATTTTTCTCACTTGACCCACCTTCCCCTTTTCACCTAAAAAAGACCCTCCACAAACTTAACCATATCCCACTATTTTTCTCCAACTCACTCTCTGATGTTTTTCACCATCCTACATTCATTTGACCTATTTCATTGTAGAGGGGACAGAAGGAGAAGAAGGAAGGGAAAAGAAAAGGAGAGAGGGAGAGAAGGGGTCAGTAGGAGGAGGCAGTTATTCCCACTCAGAATTCGGGTGGAATGAGAGGAGAGAGCAGCACGGCAGCCCTCCCAGCCCAGAGCTCATACTCACAGTCTGTGTCCCCAACCCTGACTCTTCCTGAGGCAGACCTCTCTTCTCCAGAAACCTCCTCCCCACAACCTCACGCCTCTTGTCCAGCCTTTTAAATAATCCCGGGGTCTTGTTTCTGTATCTGAGGGCACCCTGACATTATTTCATTTTCTCCTTAAACTCATATTACCATTATGTTACAATAGAGACTGTGACCCTTACATATTGTTCTGCTTCAAAGTCTTCCTGTTATTTTATTATGCTTCTCTGTAATTCTCTCTCTATATTTATATATGCTTATGTTTATATGTTTATATTTATAGATAATATATTCCTGCTATATATGTGTGTATGTTCTTACTACACATATTCATTCTTTTATTTATTAATTTATTTTTATTTATATAGAAAGAAAGAGAAAAAAGAGAGAATTTTTTTAAAAAAAATTTCTGTGGATATAATGTTCTAAGTGTTAAAAAATATTCTGGTTGGAGTTATTACATTTATTTCAAGTATACAGTTGACCAACATAAACATGTTACAAATCTTATAGATAAGGTCATCTGGTTAGCTGAGTTGGTTAGAGCACCATGTTATAACACCAAGGTCAAGGGTTCAGATCCCCATAATGGCCACCCACACACACACAAAAAAGTTATAGATAATTACTAAATATATAAAATATATTGTGTTGGAAATAAATTCAATGGTATGTTTTTATCTCAATTTATGTATCTATGATTTGATATTACTTAATGCTAAACTATGACAGTTTTCAGAGTCAATTGTTTTCCAAACTTTTCATTTTTATGGAGGTAAGCACTAAGAAAGTTCTTGTTTTATTCACCTAAAAATATAGCAGAAATGAAAGGAATTTTGTTACAGCAATGAAACTAAATTCTAGCGTCTCTGTTCTAGTTACACACCAAAATGACAAAGCAATCCATCATCAAAAATTATTTTTAATGCCCTATCTGATGACAGTTTAGTTAAAGCCTCATTCAGTTTTGTAGAAAGCCAAGAAATGAAGACCAATTGACTTGAGAACAGATTTTGTTTTTATTTCATGATTAGAGTCATTTATTTTTTTCAACACAAAAGTCAAGATTTTGAGTTATTCCTTGTTTTGTCCCTCAAGCAACTTTACACCCTAGGACAAGACATGCTAGCAAGATTCTCTAGGCATTAAGTGTGCCTTTCTTTCACAAAGAGGTAAGAAAGATAATGACCACTATCAAAGTACTGGCTCTTGGGCAGATCCACTTTAGGAAAGGAGAAAAGGAAGGTGATTCTCTTGCAACTACATGAGCCTGCATCCCCCTTAAAAAGTCTTCACACACCCCAAGAATGCCCATATCCCAATTTGAATACCACTGGACTAAAGACACTAAATGAACTAGTCCCTGCCTACTTTCCAATCTCATTTTAAACCCTGTGTCCCCCATGCTTTCAGCTCCTCTGGGTCATTGAGCATCTGTTCCCACAGTCTAAACGTCACTTTCTCAGAAAAACCTTCCCTGACTATCCCATGTAAAATAGGTTTCCCAGTTTTTCTCTCTCGTAGCTGTTTGCTCTTTTTCAGAACACTTATCACAATTTGCCATCATATATTAATTTTTATTTATTTAAGTAACCCACTACAGGGCTGGCTGGTTAGCTCAGTTGGTTAGACCACAGCCTTATAATACTAAGGTCATGGGTTCAGATCCCCAAACTGGCCAGCCACTGAAAAAAAAAGAAAAAAAAACAAGTAACCTACTAAATCAGTGTTTAATATGGTTCCCTACTGACATCTTTAGCATTACTTAGGAACTTGTTAGAAATGCATATTCCCAGACTCCCCAGACCTGTGAATGAGAAACTCTGAAAGTAGGAGCTGGCAAGCTGTGTTTTATCACATCTCCAGGTGTTTCTGAAATCACTAAAGCTTGAGAATCACTACAGTGGATCACAATCTCCATACGGACAGAGACTATGTCGGTTTTTTTCATCAGTATATATACCCAGGACTTTGTCCAATGGCCAGCACATAAGATATACTCCATAATTACATACTGTTGAATAAACTCAAAAAAAGATACATTTGCCCCACAGTAAAAAATACATTTACACAGTGATCCATGTGGAAATATATATATACAAGTATATAACAAAAGTTTTACAAAATAATACCCTTACCACATACCACACACTTCAAACATCCTCCATCCTATTGTATTCTATTTCCCTTTTTTTTGGTAAGAGGACCACTGAATTTATTTTACACTCCACTAATGACTTATGAGTGGTGTGAAAAACCTTAGTCATTGAGACCATTCTAAAGAAATGCATGCCTATTACCTTGCTATTCTTTTAATCCAGAATGCCCTCCTCCCCTCATTTCTTCATGCCCAAATCCACTGGTTCTTCAAGGCCCACCTCTCATATTGGATTTATCTGATATGAAAACCATCTCTCCCTCTTCTGCATTCCCACCAAGTGTTCTCTACGTCGAGCTTATGAATTTTCTTACTTTCTCCTTTTAATATATGCTTATGGGATATCACTTTGCTGTTAAAGCTAATCCTTCAAAAGTTCTATCTGATTCATATTTGTATTTTTCATAGCAAAGCATTCAGCTTATAACTTCAAATAACATTTTCTAAATAAATTAGACTTTCAAGGAGGGCGCCATTAATTTTATTTGTAGTTCTGTGGAGAAATACTTTGAAAGGAATTAGGATTTCAATGGGGGACTGAGAGAGGCAGGGCATGTCGGTAAAGGAGGACCACATGGGCAAAGACAGTGTGTGGTGGAGAAAAGAGTGTGGTGTCAAATGGGGTCAGGTAGTAGAGCCCCTTAAATGACCTGGATTTTATTCTGCAAGGAAAGGGGAACCATCGGAGGTCTGTAAGGACAATAATGTGGTTGGTTTTCTGTATTAAAAAATCTCTTTAGGGCCGGCCCGGTGGCGCACTGCTATAGTGCGCTGCTTGGGAAGTGTGGCGGCGCTCCCGCCGAGGGTTCGGATCCCACATACAGACCGGCCGCTCACTGGCTGAGCGAGGCGCGGGAGCAACACCGAGGGCTGTGATCCCGTTGCCGGTCCCGGTCCGGTACGGGGGCAACACTGAGGGTTGCGATCCGTTGCCAGACACGGAAAAAGACAAAAAGGAAAAAAAAATCTCTTTAGTGACAAGATGGAAGAGATACAAGTGTAGGTGTGGTGGCTATGAATATGCGCCACTCCCAGCTGTTGCTCCTGTGGATCCACCACCCTGTTTGTGCACATGACATGCTTTCTGAGATACCCCACCAATGATGGCAACACTAACACCAACCCATTCTTGGGAGACACAGAACTCTTCCAACTTTGGCTCGAGGACTTCCCATCCACCTACGGGCAACTTTATTGGGATTGCGCTGAAGTCTGAGACTTACCATGCAGTCCTATTTCCTTCCTCCAGTCAGATCTGCATTGCAGTATAATGACTCTCCCAACCGCTCCTGCTTCCTCATCTTTATCCTTCACAGGCATTTCCCCCAGGAAATCTCTTGCACTTCTAATCGTGTCTTGGTGTTGGTTTCTCTGGGGCTCTGAACCACGTGCGGAAGGGGCAGATAAGATTGGGAAATTAGTAAGAGGTAAAGAAGTGAAGATGGGCATACCTGATTAACATACACATATGCCCTTCCTTGAAAAATTAAAACTAGGGGCCGGCCCGGTGGCGCACTGCTACAGTGCGCTGCTTGGGAGCGCGGCGGCACTCCCGCCGAGGGTTTGGATCCCACATACAGACCGGCCGCTCACTGGCTGAGCGAGGTGCGGGTGCAACACCGAGGGTTGCGATCCCGTAGCCGGTCCCGGTCCGGTACGGGCGTGACACTGAGGGTTGCAATCCATTGCCAGTCATGAAAAAAGACAAAAAAAGAGGAAAAAAAAAAATTAAAACTAGAATTACCATATGATCCACCTATTCCAATTCAGGGTGTGTACCCAAAAGAACTAAAAGCAGGGACTCAAACATATTTGAATACCCATGTTCACAGCAGGATTATTCACAATAGCCAAAGGGGGGAAACAACCCAAGAGTCCATCAGCAGATGAATGCATAAACAAAATACGTTACATACATATAAACACACTATGGAATATTATACATATAATACATATATACATTATGGAATATTATACAGCCTTCAAAAGGAAGGAAATTCTAACACATGCTATAACATGAATGAAGCTTAAGAACATTATGCAAAGTGAAATAAACCACTCACAAAAAGACAAACACTGTATGGTTCCATTTACACAGGTACTTCAAAAAGTTCATGGAAAAATGGAATTAAAAGATAATACAAATCTCTCCATGAACTTTTTGAAGATCTCTCATATATAAGGTAAACTAGCATAGACAAATTCATAGGCAGAAAGTAGAGTGGTGATTGGCAGGAACTGGAAGAAAGGGGGAATGGGGAGTTATTATTTAACGGGTTTTGCAAGATAAAGTTCTGGAGATCTGTTACACTACAATGTGAATATACTTAACATTACTTAACTGTACACTTAAAAATGGTTAAGATGGTTGGGCCGAGCCCGTGGCGCACTCGGGAGAGTGCAGCGCTGGGAGCGAAGCAGTCCTCCCGCCGCGGGTTCGGATCCTATATAGGGATGACCGGTGCGCTCACAGCGCTCACTGGCTGAGCGCAGTGTGGCCGGTCTCAAAAAGGACAAAAAAAAAAAAAATGGTTAAGATGGTAAATTTTGTTATCTGTATGTTGCTGCAATTTAAACATATGCCTAAAACTACACATGTGTTTAGTAATGTACACATACACATCTTGAACACACAAAAGACACTCAAACTTACTGAAATTATCAAAACTAAAAGAAGGAAGAGTTTGCCTAGAAAGCCAAGATGTAGGAAGGGATTGCTATTCTTAGGAATAAATCCAACCATGGTCAGACAATACCAGACAATCTTCCATAAAACGTGAGATAGGTAGCCAACCAGAACACTCTCACCATGTCACACACTGTCATAGAAGCTGGGGCTACAAAATACAAGCAGATGTCAACACTTTCACCTTCCACTTTCTAAATATTGCTGATCAGGCCAAGTTTCATTTCACTTATTGGGCCACTTTCCATGGTGGTGGAGAAGCTTTGAGGGAAGGCGGAAGAAAAGTGTTAGGATCCAAGTTTCATATCTGCTAAAGTAAACTGATGTTGCTTACTGCTGGGTTTCAAGAGAAAAGCTTCCCTAAATCAGCCAAGAGTTGTTCTGAGGGACTTATAGACTAGGGGTCAATAAATGTTTACTGGAAAGAGCCAGAAAGTAAATATTTTAGACTTTATAGGTCATACAGTCTGTTGCAACTAATTAACTCTGATGTTGCAGCACAAAAACAGCCCTGAACAATACAGATGAATGTGCATGGCTGTATTCTGATAAATCTTTATTTGTAAAAACAGACAGTGAGCCAAATTTGGCCCACGGACAATAGTTTGCCAACTCCTGATATAGAGCACTAGGAATTCTTTGAAAAAATACTGTCTTCTGGTTTGGATGTGGATGCACTACTTGTTTTCCCATCTTCTATCTACTAAATTTAAAAAGAACACAATTAAAATCTAGTTGAAAATGATCAGTCATATGAAACAACATCTTTAACAGGGAAAATGGCCATGAAATACGCCCTGGCCTGGAGGAAAGAAACCAAAATAATCATCTGACTTCAATCTGAAATTACTTTGATCTAATAGACCAGCTGTTCTTTAAGTGTGGTCCTTGGACCAGCAGCATCAGCATCACCAGGGAACTTGTTACAAATGTAAATCCTCAGGCCTGGCCCCAGGCCTATGGAATCAGAATATGTAAGAATGGGGCCCAGCATTGGTGTATTAACAAACTCTCCAAGTGATTCTGATGCAAGATTATGTATGAAAACCACTGAGCTGGGCTATGTTTGGAGCTGCCTGTGCCTCAAATTCTCCAGCAACAAAGTAGGAATGTTGAAATATTGTTGTTTTCCCCTACCCCTAAGGTCACAGAGAGATAGCAAGGCTGGGCTGATACATGCTTAAGGTGGTTCACCCAACTTAAGCCTATTCATGTTTAAGTTAAAATATGTGTTTTTTTCCCTTTGAATTTGTATCATGTGCATTTAGAAGAAAAGATTGTTTAGCTCTAAATCAAATATATATTCATAAAGCTTTTCTTCAGCTTGATCTGTGGAATGATCAATAGAATCCTTAGGACCATAGAGATAAGATATATAACTTGTGATGGGAATTAGATCCCAGCTGGGCCAAGATACCAGTATGTATATCTCTGGTGTGTGGAATTAGGCAGCATCCAAACACTGCCCAAGTATTTATTTGCATCCCTAATTTACATAGGGACCAAGGAGAATCCTGGGAAATCTCGAGCCATGCCCATGACTGAGAATCAGATATTAGAGACATGTCTGGGAAATTTTGTTGGAGTAGAAGAGGAATGGAAATAAAGAAGAATGAGAGGGAAACAGAAGCCAGCACATACACACACCAAAATAAAATTCACAATAAGGGAAAGTGATCTGACAAACCAGACATGCCAGAATGGTGTTCAGAATGCTCCTGAAAAGAATTAGCCTCTGGAAATAGTATGGCAGCTGGCAAGTGAACCATTTCCTACCAGTACATGAGTAACCCAGAAATGCACAGTGGCTGGGATCACTGGGTTTGTACATGGAAAGAACAGGCTTGCTAAGTTCTAATAATGTTTCACAAGTTTAAGCAATTCTCCTGATACACAACATTCTTCCCGCTTTGCTAGGGACTGCTGTACTGTTGAGAAGCAGGAGGATCGCCATCTCTGGAGCTGGATGGGGAATTAGCATAGTAGAAGCCAGGAGTTTTGCAGTCAGAAGCACCACAAGAGTATTTATCAGGAACCCTTTGGGGACTTTCTTGACACTTGACAAGTCTATGCAAAGTCCTGGAGTTCCCAAGTGAGCCAGCTAGAGCTCGGATGTAGCAAGATTCTGGTAACTGTGTTAATGCAACTTTATTGTACGCATACGATAGTAAGGTTGGGGGATGGGTCTGATACCTCTTGTATCCTGTATCAGATTCTCTCTGCCTCACCTTTCATTTATTCCAACAACCACTGTAGTGACTGGTTTTGTACAGACTCCAGCTAGCCTCACACTGGTAGATGTAACTCAAAGGGCCACTCCTCAAGCAAACCTCTTGCCTCCTACCTCAGAGCTTTTCTGCTGAGTCTGGGGAGAGAGGCAATTAACACCCATGGGGTTAAGTTTTGACCAATAGAGTTAGAAATGATTAATAAATACTGCCATCTTCTTTTCACCACTACCACCAAATGAAATAGAAAACCATTTCAGGGCCGGCCCGGTGGCGCACTGCTACAGTGCGCCGCTTGAGAGCACAGCGGCGCTCCTGCCGAGGGTTTGGATCCCACATACAGACCGGGTCCCGCTCACTGGCTGAGCGAGGTGTGGGCGCAACACCGAGGGTTGCGATCCCGTTGCCGGTCCCAGTCCGGTCCGGGCGCAACACTGAGGGTTGCGATCCGTTGCCGGACACGAAAAAAAGACAAAAAGGCAAAAAAAAAAAATTTCATCTGGGCTTCACAGGCAGACCTGGGGGATCGAGTACAGATTGTCACAGTTGGGGTTGACTCAGCATTACATATTTGTTTTGTGTCTCCTTCTCTGCTTTTGCAACCCTGTCTATCAGTAATGCCTCTTTGATCTCACTCCCCTGTGAATAATTGCACTTAAGCCTTTGGTTCAGGATCTTCTTCTTGAGGAACCCAGACTAAGGCAGGAATATTCAGGTTTCACACGCTTTAGAAGCAATAGTGTATTTGTGGTCAATATAGAACTTAAGTATCTTTTAAGACAAACAAATGGCATTATTTCCTATTTTTATGATTTACATATAGTATAATAATTCCATTATATGCCTCTAACAAAGATATAATAATCCTCATCATTTCCCTAGGTTACTAATCTTGCATTTCCAACAAACAAAGAACTCTAGCCCTTTTTTAAAAGCTAGATATAACCACATGCCAGGACTCAAAGAATTCATTAAACAATATTTTAGTGATCTGAAACATCAGTATTAAACAAGTTGCAAAACAGATTCAAGGTAGATGTTGAGCAGGAAATACAAGCAGAAAGAAGACATAGCATCTTAGTTGTGGCAAAAAGAATGAACAACTGAAGACCTACTCTGTACGGCTATAGTGATAAGACCAGTCATCATTTCCTAAAACCTGGAGGAGAAAAGATCTTACATTGTATGTAATTTCCCACCCTATTCTAAAAGGACTTTGCCCAATCCCATCCTCCCACTAAAAGGACTTTTACTTCTCTGAACTGACGGTTATGCTTTATTTTGTTTTCTGTTTCAGGCCTTAATACCAAACTCCAAAGATAATTTAGACACAATCTGTGGGCAGAATTCAAGGAAACCGTTTTTATTAAAGGGAAGAAAAGAAATGTAGCTTAGATTTTCCAAACAATCTATAAACTAAAACACTTGAATTCTTAATGTTAAAAAACAAATTCTTAGACTATGAAGGGTTGAGGATAAGGAGATATTCTCATTTCAGACAATCATTAATCTTCTAGTCCAAAACAGAAAAGGATGGTAGCATAGATTAATTTTTCTACCTTTGGTAGCTCTTTCAATTTCTTGTACATAAAAATAAAAATTGCCTTCCCTCTGTCATGCATGGACCACCTCACAGACCTCCTCTAATATACCCTAATGATGCTGAGACCCCATATCATCAACCTTTACCCCCTCGTCTGTCTCTGCCCAAGACCTCCCCAGGTGTGAATCATTTTAAGTTCCAGAAAATGAAGCTGCTTTTTTAAAGACAAAGCCTTTACAAGTTATTAAAAATACTCTTCAAAATTTGTGTCATTATTAGGCCAAATTCTTAAGCCATGTAGCTCTGGGGGATTATTTCCCTGAGGATAGTGTAGACTGGCCATCTGGTTCTTTGGTCTTGAACCATTGTGTTTTGGTGAATTCACTGTGATCATGCTATAAACAAATACCACTTTGACATTACTTTAACATAAAGATCAATTTACTGAGCAAATGGTTTTGTTGAATTCAGGTTACATCAAAACTTATTCAAAGTCACCTTGTATACCCCCACAAATGTCTCTACTAGTAGTCCAAGACCCACACACTTGTGCTAGAGCAGGAAACCTCAGCTCATTTGACTTTTCCCAACAAAGGGAAACAGGCAAAATAAATAAGCTACTTAAATAAACAAAGGAATATATAATACTATATTTCTCAGTCTCTCAAGTGTGCTATGTTCTGGCTAATAAAATATAAACATTATAAACATGTCAATCAATTTTTCCTAAGTTTATCTATAAATATAGTATAACCCCATAAAATTCCATCCACTTGTTTTTTCCTAGAGCTAAACAAGTCAATTATAAAATTATTGGTTCTTCTGGGATAGGTCATTAAGAAAGCCTTTATCTTCTTCCTCCTTCCTACTGTTAACAAATGAGATACCTGAAGTTCCAGTAGCCAGATTGGGCCATGAAAGGCCTTGCAGATGAATGCCACATGCTAGGATAGTAAACTATTCTATAAAAAGTTTAAGCCACTGATAGTGTTAGAACCAGTGTACCAGCCTTGAACTCCCACCTTCAGCCTTCTTTTACCAGAGAAAAACTCTTAAAACACATTCAGCTACTCTTTTTTAGTTGTTAACTGCAGCTGAATCTAGTCCTACCTGGTGCAGCATTGGTCAAAAGGCCAGATGTTATTATCCATGATTCAAAATGAGCCCATCACTTCTGATGTCTCTTACTAACTCTGAAATGCATCAAAATGATAATAGTAAGATAGACTGATAAATGGATAGTGGTGAAAAATACTAATTGTAGAATGTAGATGATGGGTGTATGGGTATTCACTACACAATTCCTTCAACTTTTCATAATAAAATGCCAAAAATCCTATTGACAAGATATCAGTACCATTTATTGTGTTTTAAAAAAATATTCCGAGTAATGAGGAGTTTTATGGCTTCTTTTCTCTCACCAAAAGGGTCACTACTCTTCCAGTTCTATAAAAGCTATTGTGGGCTCCAAGTCTTGAAAAACAGAACTGGAAGTACTGCCAATGGGACAAACCGGGTGCAAGTAAAAAATTTAAAGGCTGTATAAACAGAAATCCATCTGGAAAGATGTTTTCTTCATCAGCACAGTAAAAGCTAGAATAGAATTTCCTGATATAGACTTACTGTTTGACTCTCTGCAAATCCCACTGGGTACAAGAGAGGCATCTTGCTCTTTAATTTAAAAAGTAACTTTCACCCGGAAAATGAGGCTAGGAATATTCAAATCTCAACTAAATGAGATCAGCACTGAAAACATTGTTTTCTTCCCCTGTTGAGATTCACTTCTCCCTCCCGATCAATATAGAGGCACTGCTAAGGAGATATCATTTCAGTTTGGTCTCCTGATCAACTTGAAGCATTTTTGTTGAGAGAGCAGAAATTCTGGTGTTGGATCTTTTCCAAGGATCTGTATTCTAAGCAAGACAAAATTGGAAATGGCCACTAAACAATTACTGGCAAGAATGCTACAGTTAGCAGAAGCCTTGGTTGCAAACTGCCAGTACAAGAGAAAAAGTACTTTCTTATTCTCAGAGATGTAGTAAGAATGTGAATTAGGGCCCCTAAAACAGTGCCAAAACTGATTTGGACTATTGTGTCTACTAAAATAATCTATTTGTTGGAACAAAAGTGCCTTCAGAAAACAGTGCAAATTTAATTCCTTAGAATTTAACTCTAAGTCCATCCAACACTATTTATTTATTATATTAATTGAAGGGCTGTAGCAGCAGACACTAAGCTAAACGAAGAATGTGGATCCATATTACAATCCTGTAGCATCACTTGCTTATGACTTGCTGAAAAGTTCTGCTTCCGAATCAACATTTTCCAAATTTGATCTCATCTTAGGAAGAATGCTCTCACAAAGCCTGGGGGAAATATCCTCAGCTGTGTTTAAATTATTCAAGCATGAAAAAAAATACAATTTATGAGTGCATATACATTTAATTTTGGTAGAAAACCATGCACTGTATTTAGAATTCTATAACATAGTCTTCTGGGAGAGAAATAAAGGATGGAGACCAGACATTATAGGTATTATCGGTATCAGGCAAAGTGCTAAACACTTTACTTGTATTATCTCCCCAGACCCTCACAAACCCACTAAAACAGAAATTATTATCCTCATTTTATAAATGATGAAACAGAGGCTTAGAGATGTTGGCCCAAGGCCACCTGCTAGTAAGTGGTGGCACCAACACTGGGATCCAAGTCTGTCTGATGCCAGAGGCTGATCTCTTACCACCATCTGATACTGCTGTGATCTTTGAAAGCCAAGTGCCACATAGAACACTCAGCAACGAGAGAGCAAGAGAGAGAGCAAAAGCAAGAGTGGGAGCGATAGAGAGAGAGAAAGAAGAGGAAAGGGAGAAAGGAAGGGAAGAAGGAAGGAATGGAGGGGGAGATAAAAGATTGGTCTAACATATAGGCTGGGAATATTATAGAAGACTCATTAAGAACTTACAGATAAGAAGTACTTCACATCATATCTGGATGCTTTCTTTCTTTCTTACTTTTTTCATCCCTCATTTTTTCAATGTTCTATTTCTTCTGGTAAATTTTTAAAAAGAGGGACAAACGCTTATATATGAGTCAATTGTAAAATTGATTAATTGTAAACTCTTTTTTCCCCTCCCCCTTTTCTGCATCTCTTTCTCCCAAGTATTTATTAAACTCCTACTATAGAGTATATCCAATTCACTTGCACTGATTAAGAGGAAAAAATATTTTAATTATTGACACAGAGTAGGATAATGAGGAACTAAACTAAAGGGCAACAAATGAGCTGTTACCATATTAAGAGTGTCGACACGAAAGCAGCAGGTGAAGCCTCATGTTAATGAACCAGACCAGACATCCAGCTTGAGTTACAACTCCACCTTCCCTGACTTTCACCATGAGAGGTGTGCGACCACCACCGCTATTGATACTAGGCTCCAAAAAGAAGTAACTGCTCCCTGAGAAGGACCTTTTATGGGAAGAAGCACAGAAAAAGAGTGTGGGCAGAAACCAGAGTCCCAATGAGGGTCAATGAGAAAAATTGAGAATACCCATTTTCACTTTTTTAATGGCCTGTTGGATCTGTGAGTTATCAGAAAAGGGTCGAAACCTCATCTATCTTGGTCACCACTATTTCCACAGCTCTTGGCACTCTACCTGGAACATAGTAGGTAGGTAATTTTTTAAAATTGGTTAAACAGATAAATGAATTAGTGAATAGCCAGAAAGTGACAAAGAAGCATGGCCATATTGTCTGTTATATGACACAAAAGGAATAGCCATTTGTCCAGAAAATGTTGAGGTATCCATAGCCAATAGATAGACATCCAGAAATCTCTGACATTCTCACAAATTTATTACAAATCTACATGTCACAGTAACCACAATAAAAACCCCAGTAATCTATAACTCTAATAAAAGATGCAACCATAGATAAGAGATGTAGAAAGGCTGCACATGGCAGGAATTACTTCCTTACTTCTAAACCCGTTTGGTTACATAAAGAGATTCAGTTGCCCTTGAGGTTTGTCACAACCAGAAAGGAAGCTTCCTCTTAGAACACCTTGTTAGTTCAGTCTAATGACCCCACTGACCACTGCCTTCCAAGCATCCTGAATCAGAAAATGATTGAGAAATATGGGGAAATCTTGTCTAGCTCAAGTCATAAGACCCCAAACCCTAGCCAACAACTATTGGTGTTTAGTGCACTCACATGTAATGGAAAAGGCAATATTCTGTTCAATTTACCTCATTAATGTTGCCTATTTCTCTTCCCATCTCACCCTAAGAGAGTTCTGTGTAACAGACATAGCAGTTCAGTGTGAAAAAAAAAAGAAAGAAAGAAAGAAAAGAAAAATTAGAACATGTCAAAATGACAATATATTTTAGTAATCATTTTTATTTAAGCCTTTTGTATCCCTTACCATATATTTTTCTCCCTGTCTTAACAATCCTCATAAGCCATGGATAATAATTGCCCTGCAACTACTCTGTTCACAACTAAAGAGAAGCCAGACATGGCTCAAAAGATCAAAAGAGGAACAAAACTCAATGTAAGTCACAGAGAGCATCTGAAAGAGGCAGAATAAAGGAACCTAGCATGGAATGCAGGATCTGAGAAAAAAAACTGGATAGGCAGAGCTAAAATGGGTTATAAAGACTTTGGGTCTTGGCACGGTACTAAAAGGGAGTAATAGTACTCAACTAGTAATATGCCGAAAGCAGAATAAATGGACAGAAGAGAGAGATGAGGCAGAGACAAACTAAGTAAACTGTCAGGGTAACCCAAACGTAGGTGACGAGGATGTTGGCTAGAGCTGTAGCTGTAGAAAAACTGAAGAAGGCCCAGATAGAAGACTTGCTAGAGTGTGTGTCTCTGGTGCCTTGCATGCTCCTGGTACAATTTACGGCACATTTTTGTTGAACAAATGGGATGAAAAATGAAAAGGAGGAGGAGAAAGGAGAAAGAGGAAGAGGAAGAAAAAGGAGCAGGAGGAAGAGGAGAATAAGGAAGAGGGAGGATAAGGAGGAGGAGGAGAGGAAAGAGAAGGAGGAAGAAGCAGGAAGAGGAAGAGAAGGAGGGGAGGAGGGAAGACAAGAACAAGGAGAGGAGGAAGACAAGGCTTGGTGGCTGACAGGATGGCTCTAAGCGTTTACCCCTCAAGATGAGAAAAGAGGAGCACCTAGGACAAGTTGGAAAAATAGAGCCTCTGGCCATGGGATTGGGGTGATGGTGGGAACCCCACGTGGAGCTGCACTGGGGGGAGTCAGCCATATGGAGGCACAGTGCAGGAGAGCATCAGAACTGGAGATGGAATTGTGAGGTGAGAGCTAATGACAGGCAAGCAGGAGAGATCACCAAGACGGAAAAGCTGAGGACAAGGAGCAAAGCTTTAAGTGCAGTAGGAAAGGGAACCAGCAAAAGGGACTAAGAAGAAAAATTTGAGAAAAAAAAAGTGAGAAGAAGAACTAAGAAAATGCCATTTTATGACTTTGGTGGCAAAAGTTTCAAGGAATTGTTTGTGGTATAATAAGAATAACTGAGAGCCAAGAGTCAGGGAGGCTGGTCCTGAGCCCAGGCTCTGCCACAAGCTAGGTTTATGAGATGGGCAAGTGTGTGAAATTATTTCGCCTCCATGTCATAATTTGAAAGTGGTCTCTGAGGTCTATCCCAGTGGGATCCTTGAGATTCTGAAGGCTAAAGATTGCTGAAGTCAAGAAGGATGGGATGAAGAAAAGAGAGTGGTAACTAATCTCAAAGAGAAAATGCCACCATTAAGGGTAGAAACTAGCAGGCAAGGATTGAAAAGAAAGGGGTAGATCAGACTTCAAGACTTTGCAAATAATTACAAGTGCCCAAAAAGCAGTAGGATCAAAAGAAAGTTTTATTTTAATGATGTAAGAGACTAGAGCTTGTTGAAGCCAGGGAAAAAAAAGAGACTAGAGATGAAAATTTGAAACAAGAATTTAGAGAAGATGGGTAAGAATGGGATCCAAAGCACAAGCAGATAGAAATGAAAGAAGATTTTTTATCTGAGGTGCTAAGGAGAGGGTTGTCAAAAAATTCAAAGAATTATGCTACATAAGTACTATGAAGGAAAAATGAAAGAACAGAGACTATTCACCTAGAACTGAGTCTCTTTACAACACAGTTTGAAAAGAAAACAAATCTTTATATTAGTTATATATTAAAGCTTTATAAATTACCCAAAACTTAGTCGTTTAAAACCACAAATATTTACTATTTCACACAGTTGATAGAGGGCAGCTTAGCTTGGTGGTTCTGGCTCAGGACCTCTCATGAGGTTGTAGTCATGATGGCAGCCTGGGCCACAATCATCTGAATGTTTGACTGGGGCTGGAGAACCTACTTCTGTGGTGGCTAACTCACATTGCTGTTGGCTGCTGGCCTCAGGTCCTTATCACATGTACCTCTTATGCCATGGAGACTAGCTTTCCCCCCCCCCAGAGCTAGTGATCCAAGAGAGTAACCAAAATCGAAGCTGTGATGTCTTTTATGACAGTGTCTCTGAAGTGACACACTGTCACTGCCATTATACCATATTCATTAGAAAGGAGTCACTAAGTTCAACTCTTAAGAGAAGGGAAATTATACTTCACTTCTTAAAGGGAGGAATATAAAATAATTTGTAGACATATTTTAAAACTACTACAGTCTTCAAAGTCTTTGTGGATTAGGAGGAGGATTGGCGTTTAAGAAGAGTAGCTATGGGAGGGCTGCAGGCCCCTCCTCCTGGAAGCAAGCAAGAGAGCATACCCAGGGTCCTAGGCAAGGAGACATGGGCAGTATTCCCTCCGAAAAGCAAGCAAGAGAGCACATCAAAAAACCCACTTCTGTGGGGGTGGCCCACCACAGCCACTGCCACAGCCACATCTGCTGAAAAAATGGCTCAACACCACAGCAGCAGCCACAGCCACTATACAGGCATCCTGCTGGACACTCAACTACTTTGACACAAGGAGAGTCACCAGCAGAGACCAGAAAAATAAGAGAATGTCTCTCTCCTCAAAGCCCATTCCAGAGTAATAGAAGCAGCAACTACTCTACCAGATGACTAGACATCAATGTAGAGAGAATAGAAATATGAAAACACAAGCAAATATGTTACCACCAAAAGAATACAGTAATTCTCAAATACCAGACCCTATTGAGCAGGAAACCCTTGAAATGACCGAAAAGGGATTCCAAGCAACAATCTTAAGGAAACTCACTGAGATATGAGAAGACTTAGTTAGACAACATAATGAAATGAGAAAAAAAAAATCTAGGATATGAAGGAGGAAATTTATAAAGAGATTAATACCTTAAAAAAGAATCTAGCAGAACTCATGGAACTGAAAGAGTCACTCAATTTGTAATAAAAAAATGGAATCAATAGTTTAAGCAGCAGGCTAGAACAACCAGATGAAAGAATTTCTGATCTTGAAGATGGTCTTTTCAAAATAACCCAGGTGAACAAAGAAAAAGGAAAAAAGAATTTTAAAAAATGAAGAAAATCTAAGAGAGCTAGCAGACAACCTTAAGCACACAAACATTCCAATCATGGGTGTTCCAAAAGGAGAGGAGAAAGGAATAGGCACTGAAAATCTGTTCAATGAAATAATAACAGAAAACTTCTCAGGTATAGGGAGGGACATGGACCTTCAGATCCAGGAGGCTCAAAAATCCCCAAAACAGATTTGATCCAAAAAGATCCTTTCCAAGACACATTATAGTCAAACTGGCAAAGCTAAAAGACAAAGAGAATCTTAAAAGAAGCAAGAGACAAGTGGAAGCCTCTATCAGACTAACAGCAGACTTCTCTATAGAAACTCTACAGGCCAGAAGAAAATGGTATGATATATTCAAAATACTGAAAGTAAAAACTGCCAGCCAAGAATACTATCCCCAGCAAGGCTATCCTTCAGAAATGATGGAAAAATAGTGTATTTTCCAGACAGACAAAAGCTGTGGGTTCGCCACCACACAACCAGCCCGACAAGAAATCCTCAAGGAAGTCCTGCATCTGGAATCTGAAAAACAATAATTACTACAACAAATATGCAAGAAAGAACAAAAACCACTGGTAGAACCAAAATACAAATGAGAAAGAGAAAGAAACTAAATCTTACCACCACAAAAAGCAATAGTGACAATATAATAATGCCCCTATTTTATTTCTGATTTTAGTAATTTCAGTCTTCACTCTTTTTTCTTGGACAATCTAGATAAAGGTTTGCAAATTTTGTTGATCTTTTTAGAGAATAGGCTTTTGGTTTTGTTGATTTTCTCTATTGTTTTTTAATTCCCTATTTCATATATTTCTGTTGTAATCTTTGTTATTTTGTACTTATATTTGCTTTTGGTTTAGTATGCTCTACTGTTTCTATTTGCCTAAGGTAGAAGTTTACATTACTGATTTGAGATCTTTTTTATTTTTAATATAGGTGTTTATAAGTATCAATTTTCCCCTAAGCACTGCATGAGCCCTGCATCCTATAAATTTTGATACGTTGTACTTTGATCTTTATCTCATATTAAAAAAAAAGAGTAGGTATGGAATAACCACCATGGGGATATCCTAGGGGTCATTAAGGAAAGATTAAAAGGTTCCCAAAATAGGTTATACTAATGCTATAACTTTATAACAAAATGACCTTTTATATAGAGCAAAACAGATGATATGTATTTATTTATTTATTTTTGTCTTTTTTCGTGTCCGGCAACGGATCGCAACCCTCAGTGTCGCGCCCGCACTGGACTAGGACCGGCAACGGGATCGCAACCCTCAGTGTTGCACCCGCACCTCGCTCAGCCAGTGAGCAGGAACCGGTCTGTACGTGGGATCCGAACCCTCGGCAGGAGCGCCACCGCGCTCCCAAGCGGCGCACTGTAGCAGTGCGCCACCGGGCCGGCCCCTGATGATATGTATTTATACCAGTCAGACCAGAAGTTTACAATGGGAAGAAAACTAATGTTATCAGAGTAGAAGCTTAAAAAGAACCTGTTAAAGGTCATAAAAGGTAGAAGATTAACACCACACCAGACCCCCCGACATACTGGTCAGAGGAAACACAGATACATGCACAAGATCCATGACTATGCTAGCTGTAGCTGCCATTGAATTCCATTTTGAGCCCCAATCCAATTGGGTAGGAAAGTTGCTGTTCTATTAACCTGTGTGCTCTCAGTAACATTGAATTGATTATCCCCTGAAAGCAATTTAGAGCAAGAATCATGTTGTTTTCATTTTAGTATCCCCATTCTGAATACAATGTCTTAGGGGGGAAAATATAGAGAATACATAAATATCTATTTGATGGAAAGATAGATGAATAGGGCCGGCCCAGTGGCGCACTGGATAAGTGCGCCGCTTGGGAAGCGGGGCGGCGCTCCCGCCCAAGGGTTCGGATCCCACATACAGACTGGTTCCCGCTCACTGGCTGAGCGAGGCGCGGGAGCAACACCAAGGGTTGCAATCCCGTTGCTGGTCCCCGGTCCGGTACGGGGGCAACACTGAGGGTTGCGATCCGTTGCCGGACACGGAAAAAGACAAAAGACAAAAAAAAAAAAAGAAAGATGGATGAATAGATGAATGGATGGATGAATCAGTGGATGGCGGGATAGAACTAGTTAAAATAGAGGAGCTTAGTATATGTTATTTTCCTTTATGCATTTTGTTTAGATTTTTATGGGACAGAAAGTGTTGAACTCATTTCTTCTTAACTTTGGAAATACTGGCAGCTTGCAAGGGATCATACAGCATATAATGTGGTAGCCAAATATGTATTCCAAAATAGAAAACAATTAGGAAAGGTATTAATGTGTGCTATTAAATTGAATAATTAACAAAATTATTTTTTAGATTTTTAAGGTGTATTTTCAAATTGAATTATTTACTCATCTTTATTTTCTTCTGCCTGTCACTACTATTTAAAAAGGAGAACAATAGATATGCTTAAAGTTAGCACCTCTTCAAAAAAAAAAACAGAGAGAGACCCAAACTCAATTAATATACTTTGTTAACCTATTTATAACAAAGGGACTTACTTTGGCAAAAACCTATGTTTTACAATCCATGTTTGTAAAAACAAGCAAGCAAACAAAAAAGATTGTTAGGAAATAAGCTTAATTCTTCCCAATTATAGATAGCCAAGAGTGCATTTTAACATATAAGAGATATTTCTCCTGCCTCACAAAAATATAGTAAAACTGTATTATCATAGGCATATATTTAACTGTGTGGAGTATCTATTCTAAATAAATTGGATATTATAGTGGAAATAAAGAGCATATGAATCTATTTATTGAGTAAATATAATAAAAATAACTAGTGGACAGCTACATATACAGAAAGTTGTCCAGATCCATTTTCAGCATGGCTATAATTTTATGCACATTTTAGTGTATAATGTAAAACAACCTTAAGTTAAATAAGATTAAAAGCAAATGGGGTATTTGTTGCCTATTTTAGTATTAACTTTATTGTAACCTTATTCTACTTTAATACTATACTCACGTTTGATACTTATTATAATATGTATATTGTATTACATAATGAAATATGAAATGTATATAAAATGAAAACCCTAAGGATGGTATAAATATCAACATGTCAAATGCTCTTAAAAAAGAAATGCATATTGTACTCTGGATTTTTATAGAAAAAAGATTAAATGATTTTTTACATTTATACATATCAACTTCAATCATTTTTAAACACTAGAAAATAAAATATTCTTCTTTTTTTATAATGGTAGGAGGAAAAGGCTAATGCTTCAAACTTTAATAAAAATTCATCTCCTTGATGCCTCTAGGTGATTCTTCAAAGTAGCAATTGGTAAAATGAAAAGTAAGAAAGAGAGAGGGAGGGAGGGAAGAAGAGAGGGAAGAAGGGAGGAAGGAAGGAAATAATATGCTCACCTACAAACAAGAACGGGCTGATGTTTGTGATTGTTTTCATATGCGGACAGTGATTTAATTGGACTTCCCTAGTAAGCAGCAGAGATACTAATAAAAATAGCAGTGTGCTGTGCTCCTAGCCTAACTGCGGAATAAGTGATTCTAAATCCATTCCCAAGGCCTGCAATGTTAGGAATGATCCAGAGACTTCAATGAACAAAGTCAATGAATGATCGGAATGATCATTAGTAAAGATCAGAGACACTAGGGGCAACTAGGGAGAAATTCCACATGCCCACGGTGTTTGTATCTGTGGATATCTGTTGAGGGAGGCAGGGGATTACATGCTTGTGACACACTGGAGTCAGCACATACAGGCTCTCAAGAGCCAATTGTGCAAATCTCTTCACAAATAAACACTCAGTGATATTGCACTGGGAGCCTGAAATGGGCTATGGAGGGAGCATTCACACCACAATCATTGTTATATGCTAAAAACCAGGATTTTTCTCCAGAGAGCCATTGTTGAACATTTACAGGCGTACCACTGATTGATTACAAGTCAACATATCCCTACAAAAAATCTAGTGAGCAGTGCTCATGCAATGGTTCCCCCAGCACAGTGGTCCTGGGATACCAACCTTCTTCTACCCCAACTCTCCAGGTGAAATCAACTCCCTTTTGGAAATAAGTCTATAATTACAAATTACTTGATTAATCTAAATGTCCAAGTTATTGACTGTGCTGACCGCACTGTCAAAACTAATAAAATTTCACTGAATTTAAATTTCCCAAGTCCTTAGCAGCAGACAGACAGAAAAGTAAAAGATATCCCCAATATTATCTGTACTATACGGTATCTAGAATTACTTTACTCTGCCAATGTTTGTTGAAATGAATTGCTCATACAATAACAATCAAATGTGAAAGAATTAAGCAACATAGGATAGAAAAGAGGAAGAGATGCTAATAAACAATTCAGGAACACAGGTTGCATCAGCTGGTAGGAGCATTTCTAAAAACTACCCAAGATAATAGAGTGAACCAGATGGTCTGACTGTTTTTCCGTTGCTTTCCGCCTAAGCCAGCAGTAACAGTAAAGATGATTTTGCTGGGTATCTTGCCTTTCCACCTCTCTCCACCCTTCCCTGTGCCCCAGGCACTGACCTGCATGGACTGCATCAATAAGGCTTCCTTGTCCTTCCTAGCTCCTGGGAAGGAACTGAGGGAGGAGAGAGAGATCAGGGTCTTTCCCCCCAGATCTTTCCCTCCCTGCAGGGTCACAGTGGGCTAGCTGCATTCCACCACTAAAGATCACACCTTTTGTCAGGCAGCCTCCATGCCCCCGCTCCTTCCAGTTCCAATAACTTGTCCCTCCATTGCCCTCACATCTTGGGTGGTAGCAGCACCAGGCTATGACAGCTCCAGCATACTGCACTATCCTTTTTTGGGTTACCCTACACTTTGCCATGACCTTTTTAATTGTCCCTTTATTACATTCTCTTCCTATTACCTAATTTGAGTGTGCCATATATTTTATACTAGAACCCTGACTAATCCAAAAGTACTGGGAAAGCCAGAAAAACCACCAACCAGCACCAAATTGTTGTCTACCTGATACCTCTGATACCCTCCTCATGACTCAATGCTCCACAAAACTTTGTGCTGTTAGACTCATCTAAAATATCAGCCAGCCAATTCACAAGAGCTCTCTGAGCCCCTGTTTCACCCCAGCACTTCCTGGGTATTGTGCTCCACGCTACCTACAAGGAAATCAAAGTGGTCAACTTTTTAGTTTTCCCAGTTTAACTTCTTTGGAAGCCTGGTTTAATTTCTCCCACAGAGCTATACGAATTTACATGACCACATTAACTTTGATATTATTTTATTCCCCCTATTAAACTCGTATATTTAAAGTACAGGTTACAAAAAAGAAGATAAACAAGGGCCCCACCTCCTGGATAGTGTCAGCACAAGGCCCCAGGACCGAACAGGTCACAGATAAAACATCAACCTGCAAAATGTCAAACACATAAGTCTAAATTCAAAGAGACAATCATGCCCACCTCACTATTTTCATACAGAACCATCCTTGAAGCCTGAATGGTAAGAGCTAATGTGTTCTGAGTACTTACTACAGGATAGATCCTGTCCTGAGTGCTTCACCTGGAATATCTCATTCAACACTTTAATCAAGTCTATGATATAAGCACACTATATTAAGTATTCTCCTTTTATAGATGATGAAATTGAAGCTTACAGGTTATGTCCCTGGTCAAAAGCACACAGCTGGTAACAACTTGGGATTTGAATGTAGGCAGCCTACTTCTATAATCATGGCTTCAAGCCATTGCACAGGTAATCAGACCAGGCTCAAAAGACTTCTGGAGATTGGAAAATCTGGTGTTTGGGAGGATTGTTTTAAAGAATAAGGGGGAAAAAAAACCTTAATTTTCCTGTAAAATACTCCCTTTTCCCTTTAAATTTTCAAAGTTATCCACCTGGAGCTGGGAGTTGGGGGGCAGGGAGCATTGTACTATATATTACTTTTGTGCTCTGAACAGAACGTCTTCTTGGCCTCCAACTCTGCTCTTCCCACACACTGCATGGTTCTCAACTTCACACATACCCCGAAGCCCCTATTGTCTTGTCTTGATAAAGGCTTTATAGTACTCAAGGCCATAAAGCATTTATTCCTGTAGTTCCTTATAATTGAAAAAAGCAAAAACAATGATTTCAATGAATTTTTTACTTACAGCTTCACTCACTTTTGTGATATTTCAGATATGTAACAATTAATAGAAGAAGTTCTCCAGGATGTTCTAATTATGAACTCCTTCCCACGGATGTCAAGAAAAATGGTCTATTTCACAGAAGGGTATTTTGTAAAATTTAAATTTCAAAATGAACTGAAAATGAGTTCAATTATATCACCTAGGCCTTTTCTTGCCTTTGAAATACTGGTATATTAAAGTAGAACTTCAAATATTAGCCACCAGCCACTTCTTTTGGTGGCCAGTTTTGGTTGAAAGTTATAAATTCACTGGAACTCACAACCCTAGCCTTTTGGGTTTCTAGTGACATGATTACATCTATTTCCATCTGGTATATTTTAACTTTTCAAGAAGCCAAATGTTCTATTTCATTTTCTCCCCAACTCAAAGGGTTGGGGAATTAGCGTATTAGTTAGTTAGAGATGCTGTAACAATGTACCACAGACTGGGTGGCTTACATAACAGAAACTATTTTCTCACAGTTCTGGAGGTTAAAATTCCAAGATCCAGGTGTCAGTAGTTGGTTCCTGCTGAGGACTGTGAGGGAAGGATTCATTCCAGGCCTCTTTCGTTAGCCTGTAGATGGTCTTTTTTCCGTCTCTTCACATCATCTCCCTTCTACGTGTGTCTGTCTCCAGATTTCCTCTTCTTGGGAGGATGCCAGTCATATTGGATTAGGGCCCACCCTAATGACCTCATTTTAATTTAACTCTCTAAAGATGCTGTCTCCAAATACAATCACATTCTGAGGTACCAGAGGTTGAAACTTAAACTAATGAATTTTGAGGGAGACACAAATCAGCCCACAACAATCAGCGTTTGATCTATAGTCAACATACTATCCTTTTTATACCAACCTGTTGATAAAGTAGAAAAATCAAGTCAACACATTTTTTTTGACAGGTAAAGTCCCTGATGGTTCAAAAACTGTAGTTACTGCCACCCCAGTATGTACTGATCGAAGCCCTTTAAAAACTGTTTTGTTTGTTTTTCAGAAAGAGGAGGAGGAGGGGGGAATAAAACAGCTTATTGAAAAAGTTTAGTTTAGAAAGTCAGTCCGCCTAACAGAGCCTTAGGTCCTAATCCTTAGAAACTCCCATCTGAATGTTCTCATTCTGCTGCTATGATTCTCTCTGGGTGCCTACCTTGCCCATCTCTGCCTTTTTATTTATTTATTTTTTTGATCACTGTTTTTACTCTTTAGAACGTTTATTGTTGTAGTTTTCTTTTTATGTATTCCCCAGGGTGAATTTTCCCATTTGGGTTTTCCTTCCCATATTTATCTTTCCAATGGCTTTGGATGATGTCCATGTGGGCAGATTTAGTTGGAAAGAACAAGGGAAACATATTCACCATACACTAGCACTAGCAAATGAACTTTCTTTTACATTTCTCCTTGAATACCATTTCTTACTTTAAAAGCGGGGGGGAATGAGAGGGAGAGAGAGGGTTTTTTTGTTTTGTTTTGTTTTTAATGTGAGAAACCATTTTTTACCAGCCTATCTCCTTCATCATCACTACAATTCTACCACTACAAGAAACACATTACAAAAGTGGGCCAAAATGAAGCTCAGTGCATGTGCATGAAATAAATGTCTTTTTATATGTATCTTGTTGTATATAACTAGTTGACTAGTGATTCAATAGCACAATTTAGTGATTTAACCACTAACTGGTTTACGTAACCTTAAAGAACTCATTCCATATCTATGCATCAGATTCCTCATCAATAAAATGTGAGTGATATCACCCAAAATACTTAATAGAATTCTGTGAGAAAAATAACATATTTTCAAAAAAAAGAACAAGCCGTTTTCAACTTAAAAATGGGCTTTAGTTCAGAAGTTCATTGACAAGTCAATTCCTAGGAACTTAGAACACATTTTTCCAGAGAAACATCACGAAGGGTGGTTGGCTTTGCAGGCACCCCCATGGGAAGCTAAGTAGCCCTTACACAGATGAACTGCAGAGTTAACCGTGTCCTGTAACACAATCAGTGCACACATGATATTCACAGGAAAGTGTACCTGTTTTCCAGTGGGAGGTGATGTCACAGGGACAAGGAGCACCTCCAGCTCATGTAGGTCTGTAGTAGAAGTGTCTCTGCATCTCTCACTCATTCAACTGTCTGGGGGAAATCTGTGAAGGGCAGAATAAAGGGATCTATAAGCCTGTGGGCAGGGGCTTCTTGCAAGCAGAGAACAAGGAACTCAGCAACCTCAGGAGGAAGAAGGAGAGGGAATTGGAATAAAGGGGTTCAGGAGGAGAGGGCTGCAGGAGGACGTCTTATAGCTGCTTGCCCAGGAGACCCGATGAAGGCTGGGGACAGCAGCTGCTGGCATACAAGTACTCTAAATTATTTTCCCAGCCCAGTGTGTAAACAAGCAGGCCAGACTGAATTTTTACTTTCTTTTCTAATTTAACAGATATCTTGTATGCTCAGAGTACACCCTGAGCCAACAAATGGTGCGATGTCATCATCAAGATGAACGATAACTCCATGTGACACTGGAGGACAAGTATCTTCTTAGGATTGTCCAGGGAATAACATAACTGACATGGGAAACTCATCCAATCTCTTCAGAATAAATGAATGAATGCAAGAAACAACTCTACAGAGACAAATAATGAAGCTGAATGTCAGAAACAGAACAAGGATATCTATTTTAGCTGAAATACAGTTGTGTTACACATTGTAAATGAAGTTAAATGTCCATCAGAAGTAGAAATATCATGCAGCTTTTTAAAATACAATGAGACTCTATAGGAGTTGATATGAAGAAAAAATTTTTAATATATATATGTTCAAGATATATTAAGTGATAAAGGCAAGGTGCCAAACAGTATGTGTTTTTTAAAAATGGTAACATAGTCTGACATAAATATATACAGTTGATATATAACAGATTTCTAAAAGGATATCAGCTGTGGTTATCTCTGAAGAACAGAAATATGAATTGATGGCAAAAGACAGAGAGATGAACTTCACCGTTCTATCCTTCTACACTGTTTAAACTTTTATCACAAGCAAGAATGACTTAATTTTTTTTACTATGGTAAAATATACCTTTTATAAAAGTTACAATTTTAACCATTTTTAAGTGTACAGTTCAGTCATATTAAGTACATTCACATTGTTGTGCAATCATCATCACCATCCATCTCCCAAACTTCTTCTTCCCAAACTGAAACTTAACACTTATTAAACAATAACTCTACACTCTCCCCTCCCCCCAGAAGAATGACTTTAATAACTTAAGAAACTAATATATACTCTTTCCACATAAAACATCTACACTAAATTAGCTGAGAACAGTGCTACCTTTAGAAGTAAAATAATAATCAGAGTGTTTCTAAAACAGTAAATTCCAAAACACAATATCAGATTGAGTGTTCATCTGTATACCATTAATGAATGCAATTTATGAATCATCCTTGATGGATTTTTATTCCACCTCCTAATTGTCTTGTCTCCTAGTCATTGCTACACTCATACTTTGAGACTTGGAAAACACCACCAAACAGAAGTATCAGGATGGAATAAAAATTAAATGCTTCACTTCCCCTTTCCAGATCCTTTTTCCTTTCTCTAATTACATGCCACGAATGAGTTCATTGAGAAGGGAAAGCAATTTTATTTACACAAACTTTACTCTGAAAAGAGGACCTGCATACAACACATGTGTATTAGTCCATTTCTGTTGCTTATAACATAAATACATGGAACTGGGTGATTTATAAGAAAATGAAATTTATTGCTTACAGTTTCTGAGGCTGGGAAGTCTAAAGTTCAGGGAACACATCTTGGTGGTAGCAACAGTAACCCAGGGGTCACAAATGGCAGAAAATGGCAGAGCTGGGAGAGACTAACCTCCCATGGGCTCTTCTTTTAAAGCCCTCAGAACCCTGCCACCTCTCCAGCCACATCTCCCACCGTTCTGTTCCTTATTCACTTTATTGCAGCACTCCCAGCCCTCCTTCCAGCCCTCTAACACACCTAGCACATGCCTATCTTGGAGCCTGTGTCCTGGAGTTCCTTTGTCCGGGCATGCTTTCCCTTGGATCTTTAAAAGTCACTCAGGTCTCCACAAATATGACCACCTCAGAAAGACCTTTCCTTACAACCCTAACCATTCCAGCCACTTCCCATCCTGTGGAGTATACTAACATTTATAAAGCAGATGTATTTCACAGGGCCTAGTTTCCAAAGCCCTGTAGTTTCAGGTTTAGCATAACTTCTTAAAATTACATATAGAAATGTTAACCTTGCAAAAGACAGGAAACTTTCCCCAGGCTAAAATCTCTGTTGTGGATATAGAATCATAACACAGCAAAGTTGCTGGCCGTCAAGGACAGATTCCCTTGAGAGCAGGTTAACCTACCAATTGTTATGTAAAAATACTGAGGAAACTGCTGCAGGAAAACACAGTATTTGCTAAGAACAAGGCTTTGTTGGTGGATCAACTTAACCTTTTGCAAACTGCATTATGGAATGGCACTTCACTGATGTTACCAGCCTCTATTGTTAAACTAAACTATAACTCCACCTATCTTGCTTTTCTGTAACTTTCTGGTTTGGAGAATAAATACTGAGACAGAACCCCAGTTCAGTGTTAATTTCCCAAAGGAGGAATGTCTCTCTCTTGAGAGTTCTGGGAAGTTAGCCCCTTCGGGGTGTCTCACTGCTCAGAAGAGATGGGCTTTGAGTAATCCTTTTTGCATCTCTGTCACCCAGGGTAAGAGTGGTGACAAATCCATGTGAGGCAAAGCAACACCATCCCATTACCCTGTTGTACTTTCTTTGTGGAGCTTAGGACAAACTGAGGTCTCATTTCTTTGTTTATTGTTGGTCTGTCGTGCCAACATGATATAAGTGACATAAGCTATTTGAGGGCAGTGATTTGATCTGCCTTATTCACTACCATATCCCCAGCGTCTTGTCCATGGTAGGCTCTTAATAAACATTTTTGGAATAAATGAGTGAGTGGAAAGGTTGCAAACCTTTCCTGGCTCACTCAAAGAATGTGGGAACAGAATAAAGGTGCTGCCATTTTGTTTATTCATCTTTACAAAGAACAGTTCTCCACCAGACTAGAACAGGCATCCTCGGGGAGTTAGTGCTCAGCACTATAGGGAGGAGAAGGAGAGGCAAGCATTTCTGCAAGTACAACCAGACCAGATTCAAATTAGAGCACAGGAAATTCTCACAGCTGAGCTTTCTAGGTTCCTTTAAGAAAGTTCATTCAGCAGGTATATATTAAATTCCTGCTCATGTTGGCCACCATCTAAGAATTAGACTAGTTTCTACCCTCAGAAATGCCAAGAATACTCTCAAAGGCAACCAAATGGAAAGCTGAAGATTGAAAAACACCTTGGGGGAACATATACTCCACCACTGCCTTTAGGTAGGACATAGGTCGTTGTTGAGAGACTCAACAAAGTGTGGCTTTAGGGACTGTGGGAGATGTTTGTTGTTTCCCAGCATGCATTTGAGGAATGTAGGTTTGTTGGGATTCTTATTCAAGGTCCTTAACTGTTTTCTCTGAGAGAAGGGGTGGTCATGTGACCCAAACAGAGCCCATTAGACTTTCTCTAGAGCCTGAATCTGGGCAAAGTGATAAAAGAGTTGGCACGGGGTTGGGGGGGGGGGGGACGGGATGGGATGGGGGGGAGCTGAAACATTCATTTATTC
>NW_007726252.1:280168-287388 GCF_000696425.1 Galeopterus variegatus
GGGGGGGGGGGGGGGGGGGGGGGGGGTGACGGGATGGGATGGGGAGGAGCTGAAACATTCATTTATTCCAGTGGTGGCATGCTCACAAAACCACGGATTCATTCCTACTTCCAAGAACCCCAGAAATGCCTTAGTACCCTTTTTTTCTGACCAAGGTTCTCCAATGTTCCTTGATTTTGTGAACTTACTGTTAACTCCTCTTCTGTTTAAGGAAGACAGAGTCATTTCTGGGAAGCCACCTGACAGTGGGAGAGATGATGAACTGGAGTCATTAGACTGTATTTCTAGATGCACATAACCAAAATGACTGACTTCTTTGTGCCTCGGCTTCCTAATACTTCAAGAGAGAAAGAATGTCTACTCAGTCAGCACCCCAAGGTTATTAGGAGGTTAAAATGAACTAGTAAATTCACAAAGCAGATCCTAAGAAAGAGTTTGGAGTGCACAGGAGTGCAAGTGGTTTATTTGGGGGCAACACCTCTAAAAAATAAAAGGTGGAAGAAGCACAGCTGGGCAGGGAAAGTCTGCAGACCACAGTATGTAATCTTGTCCCAACTTGATGGTGAGGGGAATCTGTGTATGCATAAAAACCAAGGAATCCCTTGAGGAAAAAGAATCCAGACACCAATCTTTTCTCTTTTGAGGTTCAAAATTATGAGTACTTCTTTGATGGGCTGTTATAGTCTCAGCTGGCCCCAAAGGGGAACTCACCATAAGGGAGTGGAGACAAGGCTCACTATGAAGTCCACAGGTGTTAGAGGAGAGGGTGGTTCTACAACTGTGGTGTAAGCCCCTCCTGAGCCACCATTTTCAATTTCCAAGGCTGCAGTTTGATGATTTGTCAAGACACTAAATAGCTTCTTTCAATTAAAAAATATATATATTTCCCACACTGACTCCTTTCTAGTTGTACTCTCAGACAGACACATGCATGGACAACTGAATGAAGTTAAAAAAGGACAAAATAAATTAAAAGAGACTAAAACAAATATTTTAACCTAAGTGAAAAAATTAGTTTTCAAAAAATTAAAATTAGTTCAGACCATACTTAACACTAATTTGCCTATGTGCTGTTGATAAAATTGTTACATTCATCTCTAAAAGAAGCAGCCATCCAGGGCAGGAGGAGAGAGTATGAAGGATTTCTCCCAGCGCATGTGGACCAGGCATCAGGAGAGAACACATTAGCTGAGACCACACTTCTTTTTAAAATATGATTTACAGAATAACAAAATAAGGGTGGTGGGTGCAAGGGAAGGGAGAGATTCTTTTTCTTTCCCAAATTGCCCTAGTGTTGACATTAAGAAGATTAACATTTGATTCGAAGTGACCCTAGAATCCACTTACTTGGCATCTTGGAAACAATAAGTTCAGTTTTCAAAATAACTGAACGATATAAACACAGTTGCTTTGACTAATCTGGGACCTACAGCTGGCATGAAGTCACCTTTGGGACATTTTCAAAGGGTTTTTTGGGTTTCTTTTTCATCTCTTGACAGCATGAAAAGCCTTGCCTGGAAATTGACTAGTGTGTGAAAGGAAGCCATCATTCAAGCCAATGGGGTCCTTCAACTTGTTCTCCAGTACCCCAAGCTGCCCCAGAGCTGAAATGTGAGGCTTCCCATGCCAAGGGCTGGCGGAAAGAATTTCACTTCCTTCTGAGGCACTCAGTGAAGGCATCTTTCTAGTACATTTTCTTTAGATTTTCATTCAAAGATTACCATTGTAGGGAAAGCGAAGGAAAATGGTCAGAGCTCCTCAGATGTTCAGATTCTTGCCAAGCATTTGATGTAAATAGGCACCTGCACCCAGGCGTTCCTTGGTTACTGTCTAATGTAATTGCGCATGCGCACCCAGGTGTCCTGGGTTATGGACTTAGGTATAAAGGATGAGTGGCTCTGCTCCACGGGGTCCCCCGCCCCCGGGATGCCCCTGGGAGGGCTACTGCTGCTAGAGGCTATTGCTGCCAGTGCCCCAGGGATGCCCCAAGAGGCCACCACCACTGGTGCTTCTGCTGCTACTGCTGTTATAAGCTGCTGCTGCTACTGCTGAGGACTGAGCTTGAGGCGTCTGCCAGTGACTCCCAGGATCTCTCCCAACTACCTGGCATGGACCTGCATGTGAAGGGTCTGGTGACCCAGTCTGTACAATGGGTTTGAAGGGTCTGAACCCTAGCCCTGACAATTCAAATGGAAACTTAGTATAACTAAAACAATGAAATGTTTTGGCTTTAGTTATGAATTGCCTTGCCATACAGTTGTTGGGGTCATGTAGCTTTACAACCATAATCATTAAAATAAAACACTCAATTTCTAAGCACCTGAGAGGTGCTGACACATAAGCACCTCAGATGAATGGGGTACTTAATCCTCTCCTCCAAGTCTCCACCTCAAAAAAAAAAAAAAAAAACCCAGCCACGTGTGGTGTATTGACACAATCTATCTTTTATTCAACTGCTCTTCTCAGTTGTTTTTTTTTTCTTTCCTCCAGCCACCCCCAGCACAGGCATATGTACAAAATTTGAATCCTATCCAATAGCTAAGCCAATAGAACAAAGAGGCTCAAAGTTTTAATTTATCTACTATTATTTCTCAAGTCTGGAAAATTTTGCATTTTCATGAATTTACCCTGGAGAAGAAAAATTCTCCATAACCACAGACAGGTTTCATAATCACTCCAAGGAAATGACAAGATCTTCTTGGGAACAATTCTTTTTGCTTTCAGAAATTTGAGGTGAGAAATTTTATTTGGTTTTCACCAAACCACAAAAATGGATGATGTCATTTTTATGCCACAGGAATTGGTACTATAAGCTCTACCAAAAAATATATGTTCTCATTTCCAACATTGTGTAGTGCTAGAGAGAAAGGGAGCAGGGTGAACACCGCATTACTGGTATTGGTTATGCAGAGCCATATGTGTTCCCACATATCTCCCTTCTAGTGTTTTCTTCCTAAAAGTGTTAAGAGAATATCTGTGGCTTTTTTTTTTTTTTAAATCATTTCCCTTCAGTTGGGAGCTGCTAACTAATTATCTAGATTCGTAGTGAACAAGAGCAACCTACTTACTGAAAATAAAGATTCCACTTCTTAAATTGCTTTTATAGCAGGGATTGGGTCCACAGAGATACCATGGAAAACTGTACCAAACATGTGGTAAAATATTTGCTTAAAAGTCCTTTTGATTTTTTATAACAGGACAAGCCTTTAAAAAACTTAGAGACATTATAATTCAGCCAGATACCTCCTTTCTTTATATAAGAAACCTGAGCACCAAAATGTTGAGCTGATTTTTCCCAAGATCACATGGCTAATTAGAGGGACAATTGAAACTGGAACCCAGATCTTACACATCTACCCTTATTGTATAATTATAATGGCAGACAAGAAAAAATTTATATTTATAAGAATAATTCAAACTGGATTTTCATATTCAAAGTAATGGTAAAAGACTCTTTTCCATTTTTATTTTTATTTATTTATTTTTTTTCCTTTTTTTTGAGACTGGCCGCACCGCGCTCAGCCAGTGAGCGCTGTGAGCGCACCGGTCATCCCCATATAGGATCTGAACCCAGGGCGGGAGCGCCGCTCTCTCCCGAGTGCGCCACGGGCTCGGCCCTCTTTTCCATTTTTATTTTTATTTATTTATTTTTTTTCCTTTTTTTTGAGACTGGCCGCACCGCGCTCAGCCAGTGAGCGCTGTGAGCGCACCGGTCATCCCCATATAGGATCTGAACCCAGGGCGGGAGCGCCGCTCTCTCCCGAGTGCGCCACGGGCTCGGCCCTCTTTTCCATTTTTAAAGAATCCTATTATATTTTGTCTCAGTATAATCACTTCTATAAGGCATCCAGATCTGTTTTCACCTTTACTGAAGAGTAAATAAACTTGGTGAAATAAAATTAACTGCAATACACTGAAGTTGCATTAGACTCAAGGAAGAACCTGAAAGGAAGTGTTACTGAATACTGGATCAACCAGACAGACAGTAAAACATTAAAAATTATAGACCCCCTCAAAGATGTGGAGCTTAACTCTCCATCCCTTGAGTGTGGGCTGCACTTATTGACTTACTTCCAAAGAGTAGAGTATGTAATGGGATAAAAGTAATTTTACAGTGGAAAAAAATAGAAGACAAACCCAAACTGAAAGACATTCTATGAAATACCTGACCAATGCTCCTCAAAAGTGTCAAGGTCACCAAAAACAAGGAAGATTTGAGAAACTGTCCAGGCCAGAGGAGGTTAAGGACACTTGATGATTGAATATAACACATACGTGTAACATGATTAACAAACCTGTCCTAAGTGACATATATAGTACACTGCACTAACAATGCAGAATGCACATACTTTTCAAATGCATATGAAATATTTATCAGAATTGACCATGTGCTAGGACACAAAGCAAATATCAACAAATTTTCAATGACTGAAGTCATAGCTCATGTCCTCCCACTACACTGGAATTAAATTTAAAAGCAATAATAAAAACATTACCAGAATCTTTGCAAATATTTAAAAATATTAATACGTAAAATATCCAAAGGTCAAAGAAGAAATCATAATGGAAATGTTTTAAACATTTGAACTAATGTTAATGAAAATGTGACTTATAGGATGTAAGAATGCAGCTAAAAGTCATGCTTAGAGATAAATGTATATAAATAAATACATGAGAAAAGAAGAAAGACTACAAATCAATAACTTAAGTATCCACCTCAAGAAATCAGAGAAACAAAACAGCAAATTAATCCCAAAGAAAGAAGAAGGAAGAAGAGAATAAAGACAAAAGCAGAAGTTAAGGAAAGAGGAAACATACGGTAGAAAGGATAAACAAAAGCAAATATTCATATTTTGTAAAGGATATTAAAATTGCAAGACTATGGCAAGATCAATCAACAAAAATAATGAGAGAAAGAAGATACAAATTACCCACATCAGGTTTTAAAGAGGAAATATTAATATACAGATGTCTTAAGATAATAAAAAGGTAGAGAGAAGATACTACTCATAATCACATGCCAGTTAATGTGAAATTATAAATGAAATAGTTTCCTAGAGAAAAACAATTACTAAAACTTACACAAGAAGAAATATAAAACTGAATAGTCCTTGTTTTAAACAAATTGAATCTGTAACAAACAATTGTCTGCCCTCATATATTCTTTTAAGCATTTAAGAAGGAAATAACTATTCTTTCATAAAACCTTTTAGAGAATAGAAAGGGAGGGAAGATTTCATAACCAATTTCATAAGGCCTATATAATCTTAATACAAAAATGGGACAATGACATTGCAAGAAGGGAAAATCACAGTCAAATATCTCATAACCATAAAGGCAAAACATTCTAATCAAAATATTACCAAACTGAATCTGGCCATGTATAAAGAAACAATAAAATGGGGATTTAAACAGATGAAGAGGCATGATAGAGCTCGTATGTGTTGTCTCCCCAAAACTCATGTTGAAATCTGATCCCCAGTGTGGCATTGTTGGGAACTGTTTGAGTCATGGGGCAGATCCCTCAAGAATGGGTTAGTGGTCTCCCTGGAGGGTGGGGATAGTGAGTGAGTTCTTGCTCTATTTGTTTCAGTGAGAGCTGTTTGTTTAAAAGATTCTGGCACCTCCCTCTCTCTCTCTCTTGCTTCCTGTCGCCATGTGATCTGCTTATTCCCACCAGCTGCTGCTGCTTTCCACCACGAGTAGAAGCAGCCTGAGGCCCATGCCAGATGCAGCTGTCCCAGAATCGTGAGCCAAAGAAATAAAATCTTTTCTTTATAAATTACCCAGTTTCAGGTATTCTGTTATAGACAACCCAAAAACTAACACAAGGCATTTCAAAAAATTCAACATGTTCAACATTTTAAAATAAAATAACAGCACATTAGAAACAAAAGAGAACGTCTTTTACTTCATAAAAGTTATCTACAAAATTCTATACAAGACATTAATGGTGAAATGTTGAAAACTTTACCTTGAGACTGCAAATGAAACAAAGATGCCAGCTATCATCACTTCTGCTTAACATTGTGTCTGAGGTCCTAGACAGTGCAATGAGGAAAGAAAACAACAAAACAATATATTTAAGGATTGATGTACTTATATACTCATGTACTTAAAAGTTCAAAAGAATCAGTAAACTATAAAAATTAAAAAATGAATTTACCAAGATCATTGAATAAAATGGAAGAAAACCTACTGTACAAATATTTCTAAATAAGCAATGAGTGATTATAATAGCAACCAAAGAAATAAAATACTGGAAATAAACCTGTCAAAAGATGTGTAAGACCTGTAGGTGAAAAACTACAAGACTTTGCTGAGAGAAATTTTAGAAAGCCTCAATAAATGAAGTGATATACCATGTTCATGTATTGAAAGACTCAATATTGTCTAGTGTTCTATAGTAACACAGAGAGACTACAGTTAGCAACAAAGTACAGTGTATCTTTGAACAGCTCATCAAGATGTTTAATGTTCTTAAGCAAAGAAGTAACAAATGTTTGAGGCGATGGATATACTGAGCACCCTGGTATGATCTTTGCACATAGTATGAAGGTACACAGATATCATATTGTATTCAATAAATACATACAATTTAAAAAAACAAAGACTCAATATGGCAAAAACGTTTATTTCACCTAAATAGAACTGCAGAATCAGTGTAATCCTAATCAAAATTTACTGGAGTTGTCTTTGTTTGTTTGTTTTCCTCTACTGGAAATCATTTCTTTAGATAGAAATGTAAAGGAAATTTTGACCTTTAAAAAGTAATAATAATAAATAAAGTAAATTTTTGCATTAAAAAAAGAAAGAAATGTAAAGGATTAAAAATAGTCAAGACAATATTGAAGAAGAATAAAGTGGGAGAATTTACTAGTTATCAAGACTTAATATAAAAATACAATAATTGCCAAGAATGGAGAACAAGCTGATTGAAGAAACAAGGTAAGCAGTTCTGAATGTCCAGGTGAGAGCAATAACCATGAATTCTTCATAACCTCTGTTGTAGGTGGGAAACCTCATATTTCCCTTGATCAATGTTTCCATATGAAGGGACTAACATTCCTAGCTTCTTTCCATCCCTTCACTCATTCCTTTCCAATGAGGAAGAGTGACTTATTGAAGAGTGAGTTTGAAAGACAGAGCTGAGGGCCGGCCCGGTGGCGCACTGCTACAGTGCGCCGCTTGGGAAGTGCGGCAGCGCTCCCGCCGAGGGT